>NC_081349.1:67771842-67846741 GCF_029784015.1 Lycium ferocissimum
CCGCGAAGCGGAAGAAAAGCCTCGAGTCCCCGAAGAGTTTTGAAAGTTTTCCAAGTGTCCAAAAACAGTTTGCCTCTTTCCTAACTCCTTTTCTTTGATTCTTACAACTAGTTAACAGCTTAGTAATCGATCTTATTAATTGCTAACTAGTTCTTGAGTCCGGATTCTTTCGTGCCAATTCCTTCAAGCTTTTCTTCATTTTTGCTTCGTTGTTAATTTCTTGGTTCAAGTCCGCTAGATTAAATTGAGTCTAAGTTGTGTCAAATTATCTATCTCTTTTATTTCTTGCATTTTCTTATTGTTTCGTTTCGATTATTGCATCATTCAGGTTTTCGGAATGAGTTAGTGAAAAATAAGCATTCTGCTGGTGCTGATATCTCACTGGGGCGAGACCTTATGCGCTGCAGCGGACCCGCCAAGGCGAGGCCTGGTCTGCTGGAGCGAGCTAAGGGGATTCGTGCAAATCCGCTCCAGCAGACGGAGCTCCACTGAAGCGGACACGCTGTAGCAATTAGGGAGTCGCGAGAGCGGTCCTGCTGTAGCTGTCCCACCACCGCTGCGGTGGGAAACACAGATCAGAATCCCATTTAATGCTAAGTAAAATCCTTCATTTCCTATTCCTACATTAAATATTCCTAAGTGTCTTTAAGGACAATTGAAGAGGTTTTAAGCAGATTCTTCTTGAGGGTAAGTTTTCTAACCTTGATTCCATTTATTTACCTTTCTTATTCTTAAGCATGAATCCATGGTAGAATAACTATATAACTTGAGGAAGAAGATGGGTTTTGACATTAACTTCATGATTTGATATTTAGTCTTCCATTATGAGTTTTGTTGATAGACTTGACTGGTCTAAGCATGGAATTTGATGAATTAGTGACCAATAGTTGATGATTTGAAAGATTGAAATTTAGGGTTTATACCCAAATTGGGGGTTTTTTACTTGAATGATGAAATTCACCAATTCTTGAGTTAATTTAGCAATTGGGGAGTAGAATTGAACTTCTAGAACGTTGCGTTACCTATTCCATATATGAAATACCTATTTTACCCTTATGGGCCCGTTTTCCCCCTTTTTCTTGTTTTTGATTCAAACGATTGAATAGCAATATGGGTGTCATTGTTTCTTATTTATAAATTCGAATTCAATAATGGATAGAGTTTGAGTACTTGGAGGCTCTCCAAAAAGGCAAGGTGCAAATTTGATTATTCGTGGTTCCTTCTCGGCAGCCAGGTAGGTTACGGCTTACCTTCTGGTTAAACTTCGGTTAGCTAAGCGTATGTAGAGTTAGTTATTGTAGGAGAAAGCATGTTACGCCTTTGGGTATGATGTTTGGATGGATTACTTAGGTTTGGTATTATTGACTGATTTATTGGCTTGTTGCCATGTGTGTGATATTGGACTTAATACTTAGTTTCCATATCGTGATTATGATACAGTTTTCTCTTACTTATCTTAGTATTATCATGGATAGAGGAAAGAACTTGACTTAATCTTAATATTGTGATATGTGTCCATGTGTGGCACGGTGGTATTGATATGATTTCACTTGGCATTGATATTATGCATGGCACTTATCCTTATTTTACATGATATATTAGTATGAGTTGTGCCAGTGCCGTGGTACTAATGATGATGAGAGAGATGAGTAACTGATGCTCGAGGTCTTTCCCGGGATCGTGAGAGTGGTACATGGACTTCACGCTATGAACTCACTCGTGGTCTCAGAATTCCCATCGGAGGTCTATTTGACCAAGTCAACCCCCAACTGCCAAAAACCAACTTTTCAACTATTAGTACAAAATGCTCCCGAGTGCCTCGGGAATTAAACTGAATACCCCACCAAGTCATAATAGACCCTTCGGACCTCACAGAACTGGCGAATTTTTGAAAAAGGTCCGTTTACCCAAAAGTCAACTATCGATCAAAGGTTTTTTCACTTTAAAGTTTTAGTTCTCATAAATCACAACAAAACTTGCTCGATTACCTCGGGAACCATGTCTCCCATCCCCACAGATCAAAATCATACTAACAGGGCTCGTGGAATGGTCAACAGGGGAAAATGGGGCAAAGTGCAATAACGACTAAACGGGTCGTTACATAAAAAAAAAAAAGAAATTGATAGCTTAATTGGGATAGATGACTATAAATTTAAGTTAGTACTTATTGGAGAATCTAGTAAACATGTTTAAAAGGTAAAGTTCCAATTTTACCCTTGTCATTTCTTAGGTATTTTTTGAATCCTTCTAGGATTTTAACAAATACTACGTTTTTAACGCGTACTTACTCGATTTATTTGCCTTCCTAGACCCCTCCCATCTCAATATGTTATGGAAATGGAAGGCGAAGTTCAAACAGATGTTCGTGGCACCAGTTCGGCTTCGAGGTAGGTTACAGTTTACTTGAGTTAGACTCCGATTAAGATTTCATATGTGATTTGCAGAGATTGATGGAGAAAGTATAAAGCTGGCAGTCTAGTCGACTAAGTGAACTGAAAGAGGAATGTACCTACTAAAATTAAGAACAAGAGCAATACACAAAAAGTAAAACAGGGAAAGAGGCGCTCATTCATTAAGAGCTCTTGTCGGTAAAGTAGATCTAGATCGAGATTAGGTCTTCAGGCATGGTGTTGGGATGGATATTCGAGGTTGGTATTGTTTATGTGTGGCTTGTCACCATTTTATGATATTAAACTTGCCATCTATGTCGTGACCATGTGGACTTGTGGCTTGTTAGCGTGATTGGGCTTGCGTCATGTGTTATATGTTGAACTTGTTGCCTTATTTATCTTTGGTTAGACTTCAATTAGAGAAGCATATGTAGAAGTTAGTGATTGGCTGTCATGACCGACTTTAGCCTAGGTCATGCGGGCACCTATCTTTCCCACCTCGGTAGGCGAACCCTTAACTCAACATTCACAACAATAGAAAATAGCGGAAGAAAGTAAAATAACGTAAGTCTCACAATATAATATAATGTTAACAAGTGCGAAAGTAAATGAAATCCACCCCAGTATATGGTCTGGTCATACAAGAGCATCTAAATCCAAATACTAAAGGTCTGAATAATAATACATAAGTAGTCTCAAATCATGTCTCTCGAACGGAAAGCAAGACATAAGGGCAATAGAAGAGTCTCGAGATCGGGGGACGCTATGCTCACCCTAGAAAACTCGTGGAAGCCGAAGAGTCACCGACCACGAGTCGAGAAGTAGATCCGACCGATACTCGTATTCATAAAAGAATGCGTAGTACAAACAACAAAAAGACTTGTAGGCATCATCGCCGACCAAGCATAGATAACACAATTCGTAAAAATAAGATAGCAAGGAATCTAGTCATAATGCAATGCAATGCAATAATGGAATGGATATGATGTAATGCCATGCAAATGAGGTGTACACATGTACTCTGAACAGAAATATCGACGTCTTCAAAAGAGCACAATCCGGGGCATAACTGCGAATTCTAAGTACCACCCGTCCCGATCTTTGCCCAATAAATAGATCGGACTGAAGTTAATTGCTTGCAGGGAGTCTCACGAGTGCACTCAATTCTCGGGAACTCGCAGAGTCCATGCACTAACAACGATTTCGGAATAACATCGAAATCGGCCATGCAACAACGATGCCGAAATAGATCGTCAGTCATCAGCCTCTCACAATCACTCAAGTAAAAGAGTCGCTCAATCAACAATATCGGATAATTACCAGCTATCGGCCATGCTTCATGAATATGAGGGAATGTATGCAATGCACATATCAACGATTCCAAAATTGAACCTCCGACATCAGCCTTCTCACAATCACTCAAATAAAAGAGTTTATCAGACATTAGTTTCATACAATCAACGATTCCGGAATGGATCTTCGGACATCGGCCTTTTAAAATCACTCAAATAAGGAGTTTATCAAATATCAGTTTCATATAAACAACGATACCAGATCATCATCGAGTATCGGCCATGTATCATGAATGTGTGAGAATGCCTGCAAATGCGTACATCAAGTATCCATAATCAAGTTCAATATCACAAGCGCCACGAAGGGGTATTCCAACAATGTATCATATCACAATACCAACAATGGTATGCCAACGATGTATCATATCATAATACCAACAATGTATCATATCACAATACCAACAATGGTATGCTATCACTAATATCAACAACAGGTACGTCAACAAGGTATATCATATGCAAATACCAACAACGGTATACCCATCATATCTCAGTCTTGATAGTAATGTAGTTTCTGATATCTGCCACTACTCATGGCGACAACCCATCAAAATAGAACAATAACACATATAACGGGGTGGCTAGTCCCAACACACAACAGGGCCCAACCTAAGGCAATATCCAACCCGACTTCATACCCAATGGTTCGCATGCTGTCTCCGACATTAGATTCTAAATATGTGATTCTCTATGCATAGTCTCACTAGAGGTAAACCATAACCTACTTGGACTGTCGAACCGCAACACCAACAAGTCACTCTATCGCCTTGGCCTTCCTCTGAAGCTCTTAACCAAAGCAGTATAAGTATAATCGAATTCTAAATTATAAATCATGGAGAATGATACTAATATTGCTATGATATCAATTTGGTCCATTTTAACCCTAGAAATTGGCAAAACGGGCCCACAAGGGCAAAACGGGAAATTCACGGGTAAAATACCAAATTGAATCCTAGGTAATCAAAACCTAATCATTAATTATTGATTTAACTCAAGAATTGTCCCAAATCTGATTTCAAGTAAAAACCCCCAAATTGGGTATGAACCCTAATTCTCCAAATCCGAAATTCAACGTTAAATGTGGAAGATATGGGCATACTAAGCTTAGATTCATCACATTTTAACATTAATATCATCAATTTATCAAGTATAATCTTAGAGAAAAATCTCCCAAAATCCTCCTTCAAATTCCTTCAAACACACACACAAGTTCTAAATGACTATTCGGACCTCTCAGAATTGACGGAATTTCGAAAAAGATTCGTTTGCCCAAAAGACAACTTCGGGTCAACCCTTTTTCACTTCAAGTCTATATTTTTCCCTAAGTTGCCCGAATCCGATCTAGACACCTCGGGAAGTGTGTCAACGGTCCCCTCGGGTCAAAAGGGAGCTAATCAATACTCGGGAGTGGGCAAAAGTGCCAAAAGAACTATAACGACCAAACGGGTCGTTACATCAGATACCAATTGAACCCTTGCTCGTCCTCGAGCAAAGAAAAGAAGGAAAGTAGGAAATACCTGAATCAGTAAACAACTGGGGATATTGGCGACTCAGTCTCCCAAGTAGCCTCTTCCATAGGACGGTGCTTCCATTGCACTTTCGGCAATCTCCTCGACCTCAACTTTTGAACCTCGCCATCCAAGATCGCGTAGGCTCCTCCTCATAAGTCAAATTCTCATCAAGCAATATAGAATTCCAACAGATAATGCAGGCACCATCGACATGGTATCCCTTCAAAGATCGAAACATGAAAAATCGGGTGAGCTTCCGCCAAGCCTGGCGGCAATGCTAACTCATAAGCTACATCACCGATACAATCCACGATCTCAAACGGGCCAATGTATCTAGGGCTCAACTTGCCCCTCTTACCGAACCTCATAACACCCTTCACGTGTGAAACCTTGAATAAAACGTGATCACCAATAGCAAACTTCAAGTCCCGAACCTTCCGATCCGCATGCATCTTCTGTCGGCTCTGAGCTACCATGAGTCTGGCCTGAATAACTCTCACTCTATCAAGGGACTCTCTCAATAGATTCTTCTTCCCAGTTCGAGCCTCGAAACCATCGAACCAATCAATCGGAGATCTACACCTCCTACCATATAAGGCCTCAAAAGGCACCATACCAATACTCGAATAATAACTATTATTGTATGCAAACTCCACCAAGGGCAGGTGCTGATCCCAATGACCAGCAAAGTCAATAACACATGCTCTCAACATGTCCTCGAGCACCTGAATGATCCGCTCGGACTGGCCATCGGTCTGGGGATGGGAAGTTCTACTAATGTCCAATCGGGTACCCAACTCATTATGAAATGCTCTCCAGAATCGGGAAGTGAAGATAGTACCCCGATCAAATACAACAGAAATAGGGATCCCATGTAATCTCACAATATCCTGAATATACATCTTGGCTAACTTCTCTGCGGTATAAGAAACTGATTCGGAGCAAAGTGAGCGAACTTGGTCAATCGATCCACTATCACCCAAATAGAATTAAACTTGCCAAAGGTCTTCAGAAGACCTGTGAAAAAATTCATGGTAATCCTCTCCCACTTCCACTCGGGAATAAGCATCCTCTGAAATACCCCATCGGGTCTTGGTGCTCATACTTTACCTGTTAACAATTTCCACACTTAGCCACAAAATCAACGATATCCCTCTTCATACGACGCCACCAAGGTGCTATCTCAAGTCACGGTAAATCTTAGTCACTCCTGCATGAATGGAATAACGAGAGTTGTGGGCCTCAGATAAGATCAACTGAATATGATCACCAACATGAGGAACGCATATGCATCCTCTAATCCTCAGAATGCCCTCAGAATCAATCACGGCCTCCTTGGCCTCCCCTCTTGATACCCTATCTCAGATCTTTCTCAACTGTGAATCCTTAAATTGATGAGCCTTGATCCGATCCAATAATGATGATCTCGCCTCTATACAAGCCAAAATCCTGCCCGAGGTCGAGATGTCGAGACGGACAAAACTGTTGGCCAGAGTCTGAACCTCCATGGCCAACGGAGGCTCGGAAATAACCAATCAAGCTAAACTCCCCATACTCATTGCCTTACGGCTCAAGGCATCAGCCACCACATTGGCTTTACCAGGGTGATACAAAGATGTCATAATCTTTCAGGAGCTCCATCCATCGGCGCTGCCTGGAATTAAGATCTCTCTGGGTAAACACATGCTGAAGGCTATGGTGATCGGTACAGACCTCACAATGGACACCGTACAAGTAATGCCTCCAAAGTTTCAAGGCGAAGACTATGGCCAACAACTCCAAATCAGGGGTAGGGTAATTCTTCTCATGAACTTTCAACTGACGGGAAGCATAAGCTATCACTCTGCCCTCCTACATCAACACTGCACCCAAACCCATACGAGAAGTATCACAATAGACCGCGAAGTCCTTGCCCTCCACTAGTAAGGCTAGGATCGGGGATGTGGTTAAAAGAAGTTTGAGCTTTTGAAAGCTCTCCTCACAATCATCCGTCCATCGAAAGGGAACATCCTTTTGAGTCAATCTGGTCAAGGACGAAGCAATGGCAGCAAAAGCCTTCACAAAGCGACGGTAATAACTGGCCAAACCCATAAAACTACGAATCTCGATAATAGTAGTGGGCCTCACCCAACCCCTCACAGCCTCAATCTTCTGTGAGTTAACCATAATTCCCTCTTTGGACACCACATGACCCAAGAATGCCACAGACTCTAACCAGAACTCACACTTAGAAAATTTGGCAAATAGGCTATGTTTCTTTAACAACCCAAGGACAGCACGAAGATGGCTCTCATGCTCCACTCTACTCTCAGAATACACCAAGATGTCATTGATAAACACAATCACAAAAGAATCATGGAACGGCCTACAGATGCCATTCATCAAGATCATAAATGCAGCTGGGGCATTGGTAAGCCCGAACAACATCACTAAAAACTCATAGGGGTCATATCTCGTCCGAAATGCTATTTTCGGAATATCATCCACCCTAATCTTCAACTGTTGATAGCCGGAACGCAAATCAATCTTAGAAACACCAAACAAAATGTACTCGAAGGCACGGTCAAATAAATCATCAATACGAGGCATAAGGCAATTGTTCCGAATAGTGACCTTGTTTAACTGGCGGTAACCAATGCATATCCTCAAGGTCCTATCTTTCTTCTTCACAAATAACACCGGAGCACCTCAAGGGGAGACGCTCTGGCCTAATGAACCCTTGCTCAATAAACTCGCAATTGTTCCTTAGCCTTCCCAACTCGCGGCTGCTGTCCGATATGGTGGGATAGAAATAGGACGAGTACCCGGGTCCACGTCGATACAGAAATCAATATCATGATCGGGTGGCATACCCGGCAAATCTGATGAAAATACCTCCACGAACTCTCTCACAATAGGAATAAACTCAAGGGATGGAGATGCAACAGTCGTATCACAAATATGTGCCAAATACGCTAAACACCCCTTACTTACTAACTTCTTCGCCCGAAGGAAGGAAATAATCTTCTTCGGAGTGGGACTAGGAGTACCTGTCCACTCAAGCCTAGGGATGCCTGGCATGGCTAAAGTGACTAACTTAGCGTGACCATCCAAGATCGCATGATAAGGAGAAAGCCAGGACATACCCAAGATAATATCAAAGTCCACCATATCTAGAATCAATAAATCTACCCAGGTCTCATACCCCATAAAACTAACTAAACAAGACCGGTAGACTCAATCAATAACAAATGTAATCTTCGAATCGGAGTAGACACATGTACCAAATATATCTATGCTATCACAGGGTAAATCCCAACCAACAGCATAAAATGCAGATACATACGAATAAGTGGATCCAGGATCAAATACATGGTTATAGACTGCCCCCGAACAGAAGTAATACCTGTCGTCACTGCATAGGGATCCCCATCTGGAGGCCTAGCTGCCCTCGCGCTCGCGGCCTCGACTCTCGCTAGACAGTCAACGATGAACTGGAACGAAGCGCCCTCTACCTCAAGCTGAATACAGGGTAGCTGGAGAGGACCATCCAGCTCGCCAATGAACCACCGTATCCTGCCGACCTCCGTTGGAATCAAGGGATAGGAGTAGCGAGCCAGATAGGATAAGGATAGTGCATAAGTAGCAACTGGCATGCCCTCCTGACGGAGGTCGAGGAACTGATGCTGACGCTCATCCCTCAGCGAACGTGGCACGTACCTCTCCAGGAACACCCCATAGAACTGCTCCTAAGTAAGTGGGCATGCGCACACTGTCCTGCTAGCAAGGTAGTCTCTCCACTATGACCTCGTGCCACCACTGAATCGAAGGGTAACATATCTAACTCCCAGTGTATCTGTGATCCCTGCTGCATAGAGTAGCTCGTGCGACAGTTCATAAGTAGCGACTGGCATGGCTCCTGACGGAGGTAAAGGAACTGACGCTGATGCTCGTCCCTCCGCGAACGTGGCATGTACCTCTCCAGAAACACCCCATAGAACTGCTCCCAATTAACTGGGAGCGTGCACGCTGGCCTGCTAGCAAGGTAGTCTCTCCACTATGACCTCATGCCACCACTGAATCGAAAGGTAACATATCTAACTCGGAGGGTATTCGTGATCCCTGGTGCATGGAGTAGCTCGTGCGTGATCATGATGAACACATAGGCATCCTTGTCTGGTGCGCCCGTGAAAATCGGTCGGGTTAACCTTATGTACCTCCTCCATGCTGGCGTGTCGCGAATCCTCACCATCTATGAGGGAAAAGATAAGAGTCAGATACCAATTTGGTCTTTTCAGATACAAATTTGAATAAAGTAGCACGATGGAAAGAAAGAAGGTGAGATTTCCTAAATGTCCCATAACCTCCAGGAGATAAGTACGGAGCTTATCGTACCGATCCACGAGACTCTACTAGACACACCCTTGTATTAAAGATCCGGTAACCTAAGGCTCTAATAACAACCTTTTCACTGTCATGACCCAATCGGAGGGCCATGACGGGCACCCGGTGCTAACCCACTCGGGCACCTCTTATTGTACATTCACATTAACATCTAGGTGAGCCACAGAGCTTAGTCGTACTTTCTATCCATCATTCATGCTACTCTCGTTAGGCAGCAACACATTCATAACATCATTAACAACTATGCCCCTATCAATATACATAAGCCGACAAGGCTATCAAGTGATATACAAAATATAAGCCGACAAGACTAAATACATCTAATCATACACAACTATCTACGAGCCTCTAAGAAGAGTAGGTAGCATCATATAGGCCGGACAGGACCCCGCCGTGCCCATATGCATGTACACAAAAGAATAATACCACAAAGTTGTAGCTCCGAATGAAATGGAGCTCCTCTATGTAGTCCCTGAATAGGAAAGCTATGGATCAAGCCTGTCTCCCTGGCCACCTGCAGGAGGTAATAGAGTTATTTGTACATCTAGTGGCCTTCATCGTATCTACTTACTTGTCTTTTGTAGGGACCTTCCATTTCTAATGCTTACTCATGTACTTATATATATATATATATATATATATATATATATATATATATATATATATATATATATATATATATATATTCGTACTCGCATTCATATTCATACTCGTGTGCATATCATATCCATATTCATATTCATAGCGTACCCGACCATGAAGGTTCGGTTTTCACATACCCGGCCATGACAAGGCTCGGTGATTATACATACCTGGCCTTACCAAGGCTCAGTGTTATCCATACCCATCTGCAGTGGTGCGCGCGCGATAGGCATCATACCCGGCCATATAAGCTCAGTGTTACATAATAGTCATACATACTTAGACACATATACATAAGAGTCAATAAGAGTCATCAACATCATTACCATCATCGTTTTCGTTACATTCATCCTTGGAGGATCAACTATCATATAAAGGGGAGCAATAAGGTCGCGAAAGTATCGCGACTCGTGAGATTTAGTAATCTTAGAGATAGAGTCACTTGGAAGACATTATGGGACTCATGAAAGAATATATATCAAAGGAACCATGCCTTAATGAAAGAAGGGTTAGCCTTACATACCTCTTCGTCTTCTTAACTATTTAACGATCACCGTCGAAGATTGAATAATCTACATTTAGAAGGGGTTCACACCATAGTTAAGCCTTAATGATACTCTTAAGTTCAAACTAGAATAATTCATGATCTAATGAAAATTGGGCAGCATTTCCCCTATTTCGTCAACTTCCACCATTTTACAAAACAACTCCCAACAACAACAATAACATTCACAATACACTCGCAATATCATAATCAAGCAATCACATTCCATTAAACCTTTAAAATCTATCCGTGCGCTCAACTTATACCAAAAACTCCACACCCATTTTAGCACATTTTCATATAACGCTTCTTCATCACCATTATTACCATTCATAACATGATTATATCCATATCCTACTAAGAATCATGACTCAATATAGATTACTACTCATAAACATCATAAAAGCTACATTTAAACTTCATTTTCTACTTTCTTCTTCTACAAAGTTTTGCTACGACCAAACATTCTCATTAACATGAAATAAGAATGGAAACTAACCTTTTTATCCCATAGAAACAAGCTTTGGAGCAGCTATCAACTTGTACAAAAAACCTACCTACAATGCCCAAGTATTTCTTGAAATCTACCAACCCTAGGGAACCTTCTAACACTTGAACACTTGATTCTTGCTATTTAATCTTTATAATCACTTGGGTTTGGGTGAAATATATTTGGAGAGGGGTTGTGGAGCTTTAAAGAGTGTAGAAGAAATATGGGAAATGAAACAAGGTGAGGGTCGTCCATCCTTATGATATAAAAATTCTGACCGGACCCGATTTATACGGCCTACTATACGGGCTGTTTAATTTATACGGTCCGTATAATCAGGCCGTATAATACCACCAGGCTGCACCCTTTTCTGGAACAAAACTACGGACCATTATACGGGCCGTAAAATTTATACGGTCCGTACAAATGGCCGTACAACTAGAAAAACCCGATTTTCGTTCTCGTCGACACGTTTGACTTCCAATCCTCGTGGACCCTTCTTGGCACTTATATAATACTTCATTAACCATGCAATAGGCCCTATAGCAGCCCCTTAAGATATTTTTAAATAAAAATTAACTCAATTATAGCGGAAACCTTTCCGAACATGACTTACATTTTGCTTCCTTCAACAAACTAAACTTCACATATTCGTATGACTTCGAAATCTTATAGTATACACTTTAAGCTATCTAATGCTTCCCTTAATCTCATAAGTATTTCATAATTACCTTAAGCTCACACTATCCTATCCACAAGGCAACACATACGGAATTTCTGAGGTGTAACATTCTTCCCCCCTTAAGAACATTCGTCCTCGAATGTTAGGTTCTTGGGAATTCTATAAAAATTTCACCAGAGTTTTCCCTTTAATATGGCACTACCATCCTGTACAACAACCCAAAATACATTGCCTCACAGGGCTACAACAACAACAACAATAACCGTGGCCACACACGACTAGGAAAACAGCAAGCGAAAACACTAAATACCTGAGGATAATGGCGTCTCGGCCTGAGTTTCCTCTGAGGGCGAAAATAAATGTGGTTACCTGAACTTCATATCTTCTTCGGCTTTCCAAGTCATTTCCTCTCTATTATTATTTCTCCATAAAACTTTTACTGAAGCTACCTCTTTGGTTTTGAGCTTTCGTACTTGCCTATCTAAAATGGCAATGGGGACTTCTTTATAAGATAATTGTTTAGTAACTTGGCCATCATCTATTGGTACAATTCTAGAAGGATCTCCGATGCACTTACAAAGCATCGATACATGGAAAACTGGGTGAGCTGACTCCAAGTCCGCAGGTAGATCTAATTTGTAAGCCACTTTGCCTACCTTGCGTATAATCTCATAAGTTCCAATGTACCGGGGATTAAGCTTGCCCTTCTTAACAAATCTCATGACGCCCTTCATTGGCGACACCTTCAAAAATACCCAATCTTTCACTTGGAACTCTAAGTCCCTTCGACGATTATCTGCATAGAATTTTTGGCGACTCTGAGCTGTTAATAATCTATCCTGTATAAGCTTGACTTTCTCTATAGCTTGCTGGACCAAGTCCGGCCCTATCAATTTGGTCTCTGCTACTTCGAACCACCCAATTGGGGATCTGCACTTTCGCCCATATAAAGCCTCATACGGGGCCATTTGGATGCTAGAATGATAACTGTTGTTATAAGCAAATTCAATAAGCGGTAAATGATCATCCCAACTACCTCCAAAATCCAATATACATGCCCGTAACATATCCTCAAGGGTCTGAATGGTACGTTCCGCTTGTCCATCAGTCTGCAGGTGAAATGTCATGCTAAGACTCACATGAGTCCCTAAACCTTCTTGGAAAGACTTCCAAAAATTAGCTGTAAACTGAGTCCCTCTATCGGAGATAATCGACACGCGAACACCGTGAAGTCGCACTATCTCTTTAACATAAAGCTTTGCATAGTCTTCTGCTATATATGTAGTTCTGACTGGTAAGAAATGAGCGGACTTCGTGAGTCTATCCACAATCACCCATATAGAATCATACTTACGTCGAGAACGTGGTAAGCCTGTAATGAAGTCCATGTTAATTACTTCCTATTTCCAAGTTGGAATTTCTATAGCTTGCAACAATCCGCCCGGTTTTTGGTGCTCGATTTTCACTTGTAGACAGTGGGGACATTGAGCTACAAATTCCGCTATATCTTTCTTCATCCCATTCTACCAATATATAGATTTAAGATCATGATATATTTTCGTTGCTCCTAGGTGAACAGAATAACGGGAACAATGAGCTTCTCTCAATATTTGGTGGCGTAATCCTGCAACATCAGGAACACATAACCTGCCTCGACATCGGAGAACTCCGTCTCCAGAAATCTCGAATGATGACTTCTCCTTCTGAGGGAGTGCATTTCTGTAATGAATTAGCATGGGATCCTCATACTGGCGCTCCTTCACTTCAACCACTAGTGATGAGACCACTGAATTCTGAATGGTAGCTCCCATATTACCTGAGTCCACTACTCGAACTCCTAGGCTAGCTAATTGCTGGAGCTCACGAGCTAACTTTTTTTTCTCTGGCTGAGGATCACACAGACTTCCCATAGATCTACGGCTAAGAGCATCAACCACAACATTTGCTTTCCCGGGATGATACAGGATGTCAACATCATCGCCGTTGCCGTAAATTCAGTTCTTTCTGCTTGAAGATATACTGAAGGCTCTTATGATCTGTATAAATATCAATGTGGATGACATACAAATAATGTCTCCACATCTTCAATGCATGAATCACTGCAGCCAATTCAAGATCATGGGTCGGATAAGTTTTCTCATGTTTTCATAACTGCCTTGAAGCATACACAATCACCTTGCCATGTTGCATTAACACAAACCCTATCCCAACGCCTGAAGCGTCACAATAAACAACATAACCTTCCAATCCCTCTGGAAATATCAGGACTAAGGCAGAAGTTAATCTATCCTTTAGTTCTTGGAAACCACGCTCATAAGAATCTGTCCATTGAAACTTAGTTGATTTTTGGGTCAGCTTCGTGAGTGATGCAGAAATAGAAGAAAAACCTTCTACAAATCTCCTGTAGTAACCTGCTAAGCCCAGAAAACTATGAATCTCCGTTGGAGTTGTGGGCCTTGGCCAAGTCTTCATGGCCTCAATCTTCTGGGTGTCTACCCGAACACCATCGACTGAAATAATATGCCCCAGAAAGGTCACTGAGTTCAGCCAAAACTCACACTTAGAAAATTTGGCAAACAACTCTTGAGTTTGAAGAACTCTAAGGACAGTACGCAAATGATCCACATGTTATGTCTTGGACCTAGAATACACCAAGATATCATCGATGAATACCATCACAAATAAATCAAGGAAGGGCCTGAACACATTGTTCATTAAATCCATAAACATTGCCGGTGCATTAGTTAGCCCAAATGACATTACCCGGAACTGAAAATGGCCATATCTTGTTCTGAAGGCTGTCTTAGGAATATCTTTCTCCCTAACTCTCCCTTGATGAAACCCGGATCTCAAATCTATCTTTGAGAATCATTTGGCGCCTTATAATTGGTCAAATAAATCGCCAATCCTCGGAAGGGGATATTTATTCTTAATCGTCACTTTATTCAGTTGCCGATAGTCATTGCACATTCACAAGGAGCCATCTTTCTTTCGGACGAACAATACGGGTGCTCTCCACGGGGAAGAACTAGGCCTAATAAACCCTTTCTCAAGCAAGTCCTTCAATTGCTCCTTCAACTCTTTCAACTCGATGGGAGCCATTCTGTAAGGAGAGATAGATATGGGCTTTGTATCCGGTAGCACATCTATAGAGAAATCAATCTCCCGCTTTGGAGGGATGCCTGGATGTTCTTCCGGGAATACATCCGGAAATTCATTCACCACGGGGACAAACTGAAGAGTTGGTGGTTCAGCTTCTACATCTTGAACCCGAACTAGATGGTAAATACAACCTTTTGTGATCATTTTCCTTGCCTTAAGATAGGAAATAAACCAGCCTTTTGGTGATGCCATATTTCCTTTCCATTGTAACAGTGGTTCTCCCGGAAACTGGAAGCGAACCATTTTCATTCTACAATCTACATTGGCATAGTAAGAAGCCAACCAATCCATGCCCATGATAGCATCAAAATCCACCATTTTTAACTCATGTAAGACAACCATAGTATGATGGTCACAAATCAAAACTACATATTCTGCATAAACTTGACTAGCAATTACCGGTTCACCAACGGGTGTAGATACCTCAAAAGGTTTGATCGACTCCGGTTTGACCCCAAACCGACCCGAAATATATGGAGTAACATATGAAAATGTGGAGCCCGGATCTATCAAAGCATATACATCATGAGAGAATACCGATAATATACCTGTGATGACATCGGGAGAAGACTCAAGATCTTGGCTTCCCGCCAAAGCATAAATACGGTGCTGAGGACCGCTAGAGCTGGGGGCTCTCCCCTTGCCTCTACCATGGCTGACTGGCGCATGTAAACCTGGCCGCATAGGGCGTATGGATGATGAAGACCCGACTACC
Organism: Lycium ferocissimum; assembly: GCF_029784015.1. Lineage (NCBI taxonomy): Eukaryota > Viridiplantae > Streptophyta > Magnoliopsida > Solanales > Solanaceae > Lycium > Lycium ferocissimum. Next base: position 67,787,714 of record NC_081349.1, read on the forward strand.
GATCCTGAAGGCTGGGTCCTGCCCTTACCACCAACCGAGGGGCAATCACGCATAATATCGCCTGGCCGACCACATACATAGCAAACCTCTGAACCTAGTCGACACTGGCCCCAATGTAACTTCCCACACTAGGAACATCATGGCACGGGTGGCCTTGCCTGACCCGAATCACCTCTAAACTGAGAACCTGAAGCCTACGAAACTCTGACTCGGCCAGGAATAAGTAGATCTATCAAATCTCTGGCCTGTAAACCATGGAGGTGCACTAGTGATGGAGTAGCCTGAATGCCTAGAAAACTATTTTCTTGGCCTGCCCCTAAACTCACTCGTCGGACCCGAAGATCTAGCCCTCTTGCTATACCATCTATTATGCTCACGCTCACTTCTTTGCTGTTGTTGGATTTCCTCCAAATTTTGGGCATGGGCTTGAATGCGTGAAATATCCATGTTATCCTGAAGGGACGCAGTCAAGCACTTATCTATCAAATATGGCCCTAGGCCTCACAAATCGGTGTACTCGGTCACCCATACCCGCTACCATGGCCGGAGCATACCTAGCCAAAGAATTGAAGCAGAGACTATACTCTAAAGCACTCATACTTCCTTCCCTAAGATTCAAGAACTTATCAGCTCTAGCTCGCCGAACCTTTGGAGGCAAGTAATGTCGGAGGAAGGCATCTAAAAATTCTTGCCATACTGGGGAAGGTGCATTGGCTCCCCGTGAAGCCATCCAAACTGTATACAAATGAACCGCGACATCCCTCAATCTATCTAATGCTAACTTCACCGATTCAATGTCCGAAGCATGCACTAACCGAAGTGTCCTCAGCATCCCATCAATAAAATTTTGAGGGTACTCATCCGGCTTCGACCCGAAGAATTTCAGAGGGTTAAAGCTAATAAAATCACGGGCCTTTGCACTAACAACCCTATCACCCTGCCCTGTACCTTGCCTATTACACCTCCGAAAATTTTTCGGTGATACACAGTGAATAGGCTAGTGAACAACACGAAGTATATGATGTTTCAATAAGTGAGAAATAGCATATTATGATTCTAAATAAGATTTTAAAGACATTCGATGTTAGACGAGAAAGTTGCCAAGAGAAGGCAATGTATACGATAAGTATCGGAAAAGATTTATGAGTAGCAAGTTGATGACAACTTAATAATGTGTTGGGGAAAAGTTATAATGCCCCTTAGATTGTTAATGAAGTGATAAACAAGTTCTAAGAAGGTTCCATAAGTATTGGAGATCAAACGAGGCGACGGGGACAACTTCGGTGGAACCACTTGAGTTCCACGACCATGTTCCACGGCCCATATAATGTTCCACAGACCTTGGAAGGGTCCGTGGAACTGCCAGTAGAAGTGGTGGCTGGCTGGTCGTGAACCACAACCAGTTCCACGGACAACACCATGATCCACGGACCGTGGAAGGGTCCGTGGAAGTCCCGACGGGCTGAAATGTTCTAAGTCTTTAAATGTGATTCCAACTTCATTATTTCATTTCCAACACTTCCCCACTTCTCTTTAAAGTCTCTAGAACCTTACATATATTTCTTGAACAAGGATTTGAGGGAAATCAAAGGTTCTTATCATCAAACCAAGTGAATCAAAGTAAGAAAACTCATTAAAGTTTATAAAAAACAATGAATCCAAGTGAAGGAAAAACTAGGGTTTTTCTCAAGTAAGGTATATGCAACCAAGGTTCAATCCTACACCATATAAGGTAAGCTTTATGATGTTTCCATGTTATTTAAAGTATTTGAAAGTTAAAACACATGGATTGCAAAAGAATATAGAAATGGGTCATGAATGTGGGAATAGTGTCACTTTTGAATAGATGTTTGGAATGAGTTATGTTTCTTGATCCGTTGTGAATATGATCATGTTATAAATGATATTGAGAGTATGGAATCGACATTGTATGTGAATGAACATGATATTGTGATATGTCTATGGTTATGGATAATTTGAAGTGAATTGAGAAGTAAGGCTAATGTAGTTGACTAAAAGCTATTGTGATGATATTGTGAATGTTATTATTGATGTTTGGGAGTTGATATAGGATATGGAGGAAGTTGTACGAATAAAGGAGATGCTGTCTGATTTTCTCTAGAATTAGTCATGAATGCAAAGCTATCCATTATCTAATATGAGTATGCACTTCAAATGAAGGTAGAAACGTGAGCATTGAAGAAGCACAAGCAAGTGTAGAATAGTTGAATGGAAAGGTTTGTAAGGCTATATTCTCCAATGATCCTATCTCACAGAATTCTCTGGTTTGCTAAGCTTATGACGCTCAAATGATACGATTGTACTAAGTTTCTTATGCGACGAAATCCTCTAAGGATAGAATGTAATGAATGACAATAGTAAAGAGGCTAAATAATTATGAGCTTATATGTGTATGTGCCCGCGAGTGGCTAATGTGAACCCCGAGAACTTACATGGCGGGTAGAATATAATGAATATGTATATGTGTATATCTATATATGACGATGCGCGCGAACCACCGCAGGTTGGGTACGGATAACAATGTAGCCTTGGTAGGGCGAATAAGCTATGACACCGAGCCTTAGTAGGGCCAGGTATGTGAAACACCGAACCTTCGTGGTCGGGTATGCTATATAAATGCTATGTATATGATATCGATATGAGTACGAATATGCTATGTATATGACATCAATATGAGTACGAATATGTTAAGAATATGTAAATGCCCAAGTAAAGGCCATGTATATGCAATATATATGATATGAACATGAGTATGAAAGGAAATATGAATACGAATACGAAATGGATACAAAAGGTAAATGAGTACGGATATGGATATATGTACACGAATACGCAATAGAAATGAAACGTCTCTATGGAAAGCAAGTAAGTGCTATGATGATGATGCTATTATCTCCCGTCTTATGTTATTTCATATGTTGTCTATTATGCTTTCATATTGATATTGATCATGCTTTACATACTCAGTACATTCTTCGTACTGATGTCTTTTTGTTTGTGGACGCTGCGTCATGCCTGCAGGTGGCCAAGGAAACAGCCATAGCTATATTCCTCAAAGATTACATAGTGGAGCTCCATTTCATTCGGAGCTGCAACTTTTGGTATAGATTCTTTTGTGTACATATTTATAGGCACGGCGGTGTCCTGTCCCACCCATATGTTACGATATGACGTATTCTTCTTAGAGGCTCGTAGACATGTGTATATGGTTAGATATGTTTGGCCTTGTCGGCCTATATTTTGGGATATTATTTTGATAGCCTGGTCGGCTTATGTATATTTATATGGGCATAGTGTTAATGATGATATAGATGTGTTGTTGCCTAACGAGATTAGATTGATGATGAATGAAAAGCATGATTTGATTATGTGGCTCACCTAGATGTGATGCATAAGTATGTTAAGGGGTGGCCGGGTGGGCTAGCACCGGGTGCTCATCGCGGCCCTCTGGTTGGGTCATGACAAAAGTGGTATCAGAGCAGTTCAGTCGTAGGGTGTGTCTACGAGCCGTGTCTAGTAGAGTCTTGGTTATGGGTGTGTTGCGCGCCACACTTATAAACAAGAAGCTGCGGGCATTTTAGGAATGAATGACCTTCTTTCTTCATAAGAATCGTACGATAGAACTATGATGTAAGAACTTCTTGTTTCTTAACCATGTGTTGTGTATTTTCAGAAATGCCTGTAAAGAGAAAGGCTACAGCAGCCCAAAAGGGCAAGACGGTGGCAGAAAAGTGGGCTGAAAGAGCACCGCCACCGGTAGTAGAGGAAAGTGAGTCCCAAAGTGTAGCTCAATCTCAGTCCTCCCGTTCAGTGCCTATATTAGAGGAGCGTGAGGGAGCCTCAGCCCCGGCTCTAGCACCTCCGGCTCCTTTACCGAATGCTTCAGGCCAAGATGTGAAAGAGGCCATTAATCTGCTGACTCAATTGGTTGCGTCCAAGACTCAGAGGCAAAGCACAGGGCAAGGTGATAGGGCTGTCAGTGCAAGGGCCCGTGATTTCATTAGTTTAAACCCTCCGAAATTCTTTGGATCAAAGCTGGATGAGGACCCTCAGAATTTCATCGATGGTATGTTGAGGACGTTTCGGTTGATACATTCTTCGGACACCGAATCGGTGGAGTTAGCGTCCTATAGATTGAGGGATGTTGCGGTCCACTGGTACACGGTTTGGATAGCTTCACGGGGAGCCAATGCACCTCCTCCGGTATGGCAAGAGTTTGTGGATGCATTTCTCCGACATATTTGCCTCCGAAAGTTCGGCGAGCTAGAGCCGACAAGTTCTTGAATTTGAAGCAAAGGAGCATGAGTGCTCTAGAGTATAGTCTCCGCTTCAATTCCTTGGCTAGGTATGCTTCGGCCATGGTAGCGGATATGGGTGACCGAGTGCACCGGTTTGTGAAAGGCCTAGGGCCACACTTGATGGATAGATGCTTGACTGCGTCCCTTCAGGACAATATGGATATTGCACGCATCCAAGCCCATGCTCAAAATTTAGAAGAGAGCCTACAGCAACAAAGAAGTGAGCGTGAGCATGATAGAGGGCATAGCAAGAGGGCCAGATCTTCGGGTCTGATGAATGAGCATAGAGGCGGGCACAGACAGCAATCTTCTAGACATTCGGGCTATTCTATGACTAGTGTGCCTCCACGGTATTCAGGCCAGAGGTTTGATAGATCTACTCATCCCGGGCCGAGTCAGAGCTTTTCGGGATCTCAGTTTAGAGGTGATTCGGGTTAGGCGAGGCCACCCGTACCACGATGCTCCCAGTATAAGAAGTTACATTGGGGTCAATGCAGATTGGGTTCAGTGGGTTGCTATTCATGTGGTCGGCCAAGCCATATTATGCGAGATTGCCCCTCAGTTGGTGGCAGAGGTAGGACCCAGGCTTCAGGGTCAGTAGCCAGATCTTCATCTTCTATACGCCCTATGGGGCCAGGTTCACATGTGCCAGGCAGCCATGGTAGAGGTAGGGGGAGAGTCCCCAGTTCTAGCGGTCCTCAATACCGTATTTATGCTTTGGCTGGACGCCAAGATCTTGAGTCTTCTCCCTATGTTGTCACAGGTATATTATCGGTACTTTCTCATGACGTATATGCTTTGATAGATCCTAGCTCCACGTTGTCATATGTTACTCCGTAAATTGCTGGTCGGTTTAGAATCAAACCGGAGTCGATTAAACCTTTTGAGGTGTCCACACCCGTTGGTGAATCGATAATAGCTAGCCGAGTATATAGAAATTATGTAATTATGATTTGTGATCGCTGTACTATGATTGACTTGTATGAGTTAAGAATGGTGGATTTTGATGTCATTATGGGCATGGATTGGTTGGCTTCTTTCTATGCCAATGTTGATTGTAGAACGAAAATGGTTCGCTTCTAATTTTTGGGAGAACCCATTTTAGAATGGAAAGGAAATACGGCGTCACCAAAAGGTTAGGTCTATTTCCTATCTAAAGGCAAGGAAAATGATTACAAAAGGTTGCATTTATCATCTAGTGCGGGTTCAAGATGTAGAAGCTGAACCGCCGACTCTTCAGTCAGTTTCCTTAGTGAGTGAATTTCTGGATGTGTTCCCGGAAGAGCTTTCAGGCCTTCCTCCCGAGCGGGAGATCGATTTTGCTATTGATGTGTTGCCAGACACTAAGCCTATATCTATTCCTCCTTATAGAATGGCTCCATGAATTGAAAGAGTTGAAGGAGCAATTGAAAGACTTGCTTGAGAAAGGCTTTATTAGGCCTAGTTCATCCCCGGGGGGAGCACCCGTATTGTTTGTCCGAAAGAAAGATGGCTCTTTGAGAATGTGCATTGTTTATCGGCAATTGAATAAGGTGACGATTAAGAATAAATATCCTCTCCCAAGGATTGATGATTTATTTGATCAATTATAAGGTGTCAAATGATTTTCCAAGATAGATTTGAGATTTGGGTATCATCAAGTGAGAGTTAGGGAGAAAGATATCCCTAAGACAGCCTTCAGAATAAGATATGGCCATTTTGAGTTCCGGGTAATGTCATTTAGGCTAACTAATGCACCGCCGTGTTTATGGATTTGATGAATGGTGTGTTCAGGCCTTTTCTAGATTTGTTTGTGATTGTATTCATTGACGATATCTTGGTGTATTCTAAATCCGAGGCAGAACATGCGGATCATTTGCGTACTATTCTTAGAGTTCTTCAAACTCAAGAGTTGTTTGCAAAATTTTCTAAGTGTGAGTTCTGGTTGAACTCAGTGACATTTCTGGGGCACATTGTTTCAGCCAATGGTATTCAGATGGGTAGCCAAAAGATTGAGGCCGTGAAGACTTGGCCAAGGCCCACAACTCCTATGGAGGTACGTAGCTTTACGGGCTTAGCGGGATATTACGGAGGTTTGTTGAAAGTTTTCTTCTATATCGCACCACTCACATGGTGACCCGTAAATCGCTAAGTTTCAATGGACATATGCTTGTGAAAGTAGTTTTCAAGACCTAAAAGATAGATTGACTTACGCACCGGTCTAACACTTCTTCGGAGGGATTGGAAGGCTACGTTGTTTATTGCGATGCTTCAGGCGTTGGGCTAGGCTGTGTATTGATGCAACATGGCAAGGTGATTGCGTATGCTTCAAGGCAATTACGAAAACATGAAAAGAATTATCCAACTCATGATCTAGATTTGGCTACAGTGATTCATGCATTAAAGATATGGAGACATTATTTATATGGTGTCCATGCGGATATTTACACGGATCATGAAAGTGTTATATCCCGTATTTCGTACATTGAAATATTTTAAGTTAGTTGCGACAAGTTAAGGACAAGGCTATTTTTCGATTTGGTGTAATGCATAAGTTGTTTATGAATTTTATTGGTATGGAATATTAAGGGAAATTAGGGGCTAGAAGTTGAAATAAAAATTTCATGAAAAGGCTACGATAAGAGAATGATAACGAGTAACTTACGGAGACATTGTGAAAGGCAACACTGCTATGCGGGATTAGAGGTTAAGATGTGGGCAATAGAGTTGTTCGCTAATGATACGACGACCTATAAATAGCAAGGGAGAAAGATAGAAAACCTCCTATAGTAGGAAGTGAGAAAAGGAAGGAAAAGGAGTATGACAAGATAGGCTACCGGCGAATGTTAGTAAGAAGGGGAGATGTGAAATAGCATGAACCAGGAAGAAGGAAAGATCGTGACTAAGATTGAATACACTTTATACAAGTCGCACAAGAGTAGTTATGTTACCCCATGAGCATTATATGTTAGGGATGAGACAAAGCAAATACTTAATGAGGAAAAGTTTGGATTCAGTAATAACAATATGGTTACGAGATTTTTGGGTGCATTAAGGAAAGATGTAAAGATGGTTTAAGCTGAATTACCGAGATAGAATTTGTACTGAGGACAAACAGGACATGGCTATGGTTGAACCAAAGACCTATCCCGATACCAAGATAAGAGAGGCGAAGACGAAGTAAAACATAAGGATTAGTGAAGCCACGCTAAGGTATTTCTTGGGCTAATTTGAGTACCTTCGTATATTCGCGTAAAGATTGCAACATCATGTGTGACAGAAGTGACAGGAAAGTTGAGAGCAAAATCTGAGCAAAGGGACAATAGAAGAGTTTGAATTAAAGATAAAGAGACGACGCGAGATAATGTGCCTAGAATGTTACAAGTTGAGACGATTATAAGACGATTTAAGCAAGATGATCGAACTAGGCGGTCACTTTAAGAGGGTGAATTTAGACGTCAAATTCTTTTAGAAGTATACCGAGTCGATGATAGTTAAAGCCAGGAGCAGCTATGTAAAGTTATTATATGAGGGGACTTCGTCGCTACTTGATAACTAACTCCAAAGACAGAGACTAAGAGCAAAAGATAGAGTGATAATTACAGCCTTTTAAAGGAGTTGAGAAGAAATACATGAGGCCCGGTATGGCAGAAAGTGCGAATCATCTACGGGCTAGTTTGATGTTGAGGAAGACTAAGTTAGTCGGCCCAGATATGACTCAGCAAGCCATTGATAAGGTAACACTTGTTTAGGGAAAGGTTACTAACAGCTCAGAGTCGACAGAAGTCATATGCAGATAATCAACGTCGACACTTAGGGTTCCAGGTTGGCGAGTGAGCATTCTTGAAGATATCACCTATAAAAAGTGTAATGAGGTTTGACAAAAAGGAGAATCCTATAGCTACCGGATCGTCAGGTAAGAAGATCGCGTACTAAGGACGTAGCTTCTGTTAAGGTATGGTGGCGGAGCGATAACAGGGAGGAGATGACTTGGGAAGCTAAAAAGAAGATGAAGAAGAAATATGGTTGGAAGATGTGACTACGTGTTATAGTAATAAAGGAAAACCCCCCGAGATCCTTGTAAGACCTTATGAGACTAGTTTAACATTCGAGGACGAATGTTCTAAAGGGGGGAAGGATGTTATATCCCGTATTTTGTACATTGAAATATTTTAAGTTAGTTGCGACAAGTTAAGGACAAGGCTATTTTTTGATTTGGTGTAATGCATAAGTTGTTTATGAATTTTATTGGTATGGAATATTAAGGGAAATTAGGGGCTAGAAGTTGAAATAAAAATTTCATGAAAAGGCCAAAGTGGCGGTGTGTTAAGGGGGACCCACATGTCGGGATTTTATAAAGGACATATGAAGAGATATATGGGTAGTACATGTGAAGTTGAGCAAGTCCTAAGAAGGACCCATAAGCTAAAAATGAGTGTAAGCCCTTCAAAAGGACGATTTAAGAAAACGTCTTCGGGTGATCTTACTTCGAGGGGCCAAAAAGGTATTATTTGTTTAGAATTTGGGAAAACTCCCATAATTAAAGTTGTAGATAATTGAAATAGCTTTCCAACCAAAGGTCGTGGGTTCATAGGCGACATCGGGATAAGGAGATATGGACATTTTAAGGAAGAAAGGTCAGTGGGCCAGGCCCAACCCGAGCCCAACCGGGCCAGGCCCATTACCCACACCTTCTTAAATGAAATATCAGCCTTTTCTCCTCATTTTTCATACCAAAACACCCAGAAAATTCTGGAGAAAAAGAGAGAGGAGAGCCTAGAGAGAAAAACTAATTTTGACCAAAATTCGCGCCCCGAATTCCGAAGCCCATGAAGAGAAAAGTGTCGTACGTCGCGTTGCCTTCAATTTGAGCCAAAAATCAACCAAGAAGAAGAGGGTGGACGTGGTGGCTGCACACTTGAGGTAAGATTAAGGTTCCTTTTCATTGTTAACAAGTTTATTTAGAGTTTTAACGGATTAGATCGGAGGGAATAGTGTGTAGAAATTGATGAAATTCATGAAACTTTGTATGTTGATGTTGAGCCGTGAGTATGGGCTGTTTTGTGACAAGGAATGAACTAAATTTACTTAGTGTTTTGGTTGTTGTTGTTGTGAATTCTATGATGTAAAATGAAGGTTTAATGGTTCAAGTTGAAGTTAAAATTGTGTGTGGGCTGTTTTTGGAAGCTAATGTGAATTAAATATAGTTTCTTGTATTTATGAGGATAATGTTGTTAACGTGTGGATTGTTCGTGTAGTTCATGAATTTGGAAGAAAAGAATGTGTTGTGTTGCTTTTGTCGAGTTTGGGAGGTTTCGGGTGGCATTGTATATTGGTTGGGTTGTTTTGAATATTGTGCGGATTGTTTAAAATGTTCTTGAATCTTGTTTGAAAGGTTTCGGATTAGTACTTGAACGTGTGAGCATTGATGTAGGCTTGAATGTATGTACTTGGATTGAATGTAAATGGAATTTTGTCGAATTATGTAGAAAAGAGCTACTAATGTTAAAATGCGTTTTGAATTGATTGTTGATGTTGCTAATATGATTGTTGGTATTGTTATTGATGATATTGGCCGAGTTGAATTCTCGGGGTTGTTGAATTTACGGGGAAATGCTTTGCCCAAATTTACTCGTAAATAAAGTGCTAGCCTAGAATAGGATTCCTAAGTGCTTATGACTAATGTTTGGTGTCTAACGACGTTGTTGTAGATCTTGGGAAGCCGAGACTTAAGTTTGGACTAGCTTAGGAAGCGGACGAGGTATGTAAAGCCTAACCTTTCTTTCTTTTGGTATGTCTTAGTTGTGAGTAGGCTATGCTATGGGCCTAGGGGTAACTCTATTCTTGCGATCCGAGCATGTCTACGATTCTTATTCACTTCTTAATGTTGGCATTCGTAATGTAATAGAATAATGGTCCTTATGTCTTTGGAATGATTGGATTTCAAATGTTGCATAAAAAGTTTTGTTCCTAAAGGGTTCTATGTCGAAAAAGGGCCGTAACTTTCGTAGACAAAACCGGATCACCTCGATATGCTCGGATTGGTTTGATACTTTCCCGTAGGCCCCCGAGACTTTCCTTTGTGTAGTTCTAACGACTTTTGAAAGAACTTAGCATGACTATCGTCTTAACCCTCGAGCGTCGATTAGTTACTTACCTATCGAGTCTGTAATGACGATTATGTTCTTGATTTCCATAAGCTACTTCATATGGGTTTGATACGTACCTATGATCTCTAAAGTTCTATTTGATATGTTCCCGAGTGACATTCGGGGAAAACTTGATTTGACTATTCTCTTGGTTTTAAATGATAGTTCGTTTTGACGATTCTATGGAGTTTTTGAAAATGTTTTAAACTGCATATAGTATCCCACGACTCTGCTCGTGCATATGGTTGTTATATCTTTCGCCGAGTCCCGGGCCGGTTATGTTATCGTGCGCACTATGTTATATTCCGGTGTTATCTTGTGTTACGGTTCACCGAAACTCTCTTGCTAGGCGGGTTCCGTTTATATTTGGTGTTATCTTGTGTTATGGCGTTATGATGTGTTATGATATGTGACGGGGATACGGAAATATGAAATCTTACGGTGTTATCTTTGTGTTATGGCGCCCCGATGACGGGAGGGCGACCATATTCACGAGCCCCATGCATGATTTGTGTTTTAATAAGTAAGTATTTTGGTATTTTGAAAGTTGCATTTACTTTCTGTGCTTTTTGGTTCTGATTATGATCCTGTTCTTGTATTTCATGCTTTGCATACTCAGTACATATTTCGTACTGACCCCCTTTCTTCGGGTCTTGCGTTTCATGCCGCGGTACGGATACTCGTCGTGATGATCCGAAGCGGACTTAGGATTCCCATTCGGCTATTTTGGAGCGCTCCTTGTTCGGGAGCCTATGTATTGGTACGGACTTTTGCGATGCATATGTATATGACTATTCATGGGTACGACGGGGCCACATGTTGATTATATGATTACATTATTACTCTTAGAGGTCTGTAGACACATATGTGTGGGTTGTGGGCAGTTATTGTGCAGTTGTGTTTGTGTGGTTTGTGTTCTGGACATCCCCTATATTATGATAGCCTTGCAGAACATGTGCGATATATATGCTTATATGCGACGGTTTGAGACGACGTACGATCTTTGTATATGTATCCTCTGTCGAAAGTTGTGACTACGATATGTGTATATATTTGTGACAGCTTTGGGATGACGTCTTACTTTACGTATGTATAAATCATTTGTATCTTTGTTTACGGTTAATAGGTGTGTACGGGTGCCCGGTTCGGGCACTAGTCGCGGCCTACGGGGGTTGGGTTGTAACGATGGTATCGAAGCGATTCATCCTCGGATTGTCTACGGACGGTGTCCGAGAGTCTTGTTTATGGTGTGAAGCCGGCCACACTTATAAACGGAGGCTGCGGGGCATTTAGGGAATCGGTGACCCTTTTTCTGTCTTAGATCGTGCGATAGAGCCAAGTCATAGGAAATGAGATTCCTCGTACTAACTTTTGATTTCAGCGGAAGGACGACATCGACAGAAGAAAGTGATTGACGATATTGGGAGTTCCGAAGCACGCAGGTAAGCAAAGGCACGAAAGATATATGTCGGGTAAGGTATTGAAGTACGATTGAAATGTAAAGTTAAAAAAATTGAAGGGAAAAATGGACAGGAAAAGGTAACAGGTGCAGTTCGAGTTGGACACACGAGGTAAGTCCATCATTTTCATACTGTTGTTAATATTGGGAGCCCTGTGTGGCTGTGACATGATATGATATGTATATAATGTACCGAGTATATATACTCGGTACATTATTCTCTGGCTCCACTATTGCTTGGGGGGCTGTGTTCATGCCCGCAGGTTCAGGTAGACAGACAGGCGGTCCAACTCAGTAAGACTTCCATTCAGCAGTAGTCAGTGCGCTCCATTTCACTCGAAGTTGCAGTCTATTTTTGTATGCTATTTTGATATGTATATATGAGAATGGCGGGGCCCTATCCCATCTTTTCTACAGCTTTGTATTTTATTAGAGGTTTGTAGACAGTTGTATGTGGTTGAGATGTTATGTAGGCTTGTCTGCTCTTATTTTGTTGTTCAGCACATGTTGCGGCATAGTCGGCTTGCACTGTTATTTTCAGTACGTATTTATATATGTGATTTTGAGTTCTTGATGCATAGGTCATTGTGTTATTCTTACAGGAGTCAGTATAGTTCAGTTGTAAGTCATATATGGGCCACCCTGCAATTTAGTGAGACCCACGTAAGAGTATAAGTGTGTCTGATCAGTAATAGTCGGGCACTCGTCATGACTCATTAGTTTGGGTCTTGACATTTCTTTTGTCTGGTGCTAGCTGTAGCGGTGTGGTTGCCGCTGCAGCAGTACGTCGAGTCCTAGCCTTGATCGCTGTAGCGGTCTGCTCAGCGGCTGGGGCGGTACCGCTGGAGAGGTAAAGGTGACCGCTGGGGCGGTCGACGAGCAGTTTTTATAAGTTTAAAACCCCAAAACCCTAGTCATTATGGAGGCGAATTGGAGGGTTTTCAAGTGATTTATTCCCTAAGGTAACATTCCTACCTTATTATGGTTTCATTAACCTCTCTTAATCATCTAGCATAATCTAGAATCCATAGAATCAAATGGGTCTTCAAATGGGCTCTTTAGTTAAGTTCTAAATCATTTTTGGTTCCTAGAATCTTCCTAAATAATAAGATTAATGTTGAGTATGCTTGAAGATGTTGGGAACAAACTGCTAGGTTTCTATTTTCCATAAAAAGCTTAAGATTAAAAGAAGTGTTTTTATGGGTTTTCTCCCTAATGAGTCCTTGGCTTTAGAATCTTGTATTATTGGTTGGGTTAGCTTCATTAAGCATGGATTTATGACTATAAACGATGTAAACATGTTTCTTCCATTTTAGTGATAAAATTGTGGGATTAAAGTTCGGGTTCATAGACCCATATTTGTGGGTTTTCACATTAATGATGATTTGAGAATTATTGAGTATTCATATGATTAAAGTACTAGGTTTTGACCCTTTGGTATTGAATTTGGTATTTTGGTCATAAAATTTTCGTTTTGCCTTAAGTCCCGTTTTCCTAAATTAAAGAGGGGGTTTTTGACCCGAATTGAATATAGTCATTATGGGCATCATTATTCATGGTTTCTTACATAGAATTCATATGTAATAGAGTTTGATTGTTTGGAGACGCTTTGAAAGATGAAACAAGATGTGGGTTAGTGGCGCTGGTTGGTACCCGAGGGTAGGTTCTGACTTCCCTTTCGGTAGACTCCGGTTAGTTTCATATATTTGTGTATTAGAAGGAACGGAGAATGCATGTGTAGGAATTGGAGAATTGGGATGGAATCCAAGGATGGTATTGTTGTGAGATTTGTATTTTTGGGCTTGTGGCACAGGTTCCTTAGGAAGTTTGGTGTGGTTTTTTTGAATATCAGTGGATTTTATGTGACTTGGGAGTAGTGGGTGACACCTAAATCCTCTATGTTCCCTGATGAGAATTTTCGTATGTGTCTAATCGTGTTATGTTGTTAATTGGGAATCTAGTTTGATAAAGAAATGGATGAAATGTACTAACGATTGTGACTGAGATTCTAGATTGAGTTGTGACAAATGATTGTGAGTAGAAGGTGAAATTACTTATTCTAAGCTATTAGGCTGAGTTAGGGAAAGTGGTAATAATGTGTATCAACTTGACCAACCTGTTGTGTGTTTGGGGCTAGCCACCCATTATGTTGTGATTTGATTGTTCTTTGTGTTGGCTTGATGCCATGAGTTGTTGATAAATATTGGATTCTGTTTATCATCTTGATCACGACATTGTTGGCATACCCATTGTTGGTATCTGTGATTCGGATATATTGTTAGCATACCCACTATTGGTATCTGTGATTCAGATATATTATTGGCATACCCACTGTTGGTATTTATGATTCGGATATATTGTTGGCATACCCACTGATGGTGTTTGTGAATCGGATATATTATTGGCATACCCACTGTTGGTATTTGTGATCTGGATATATTATTGGCGTACCCGATTGTCGGTACTTGTGATATTGGTTATACTGTTGATGTTGACACATGCATTGCACGCATTCTCATCCATACATGATACATTGTTGATATCCTGATTATAATGGATAAAACTCTTTTACTTGAGTGATGTGAGATGGCCGATATCCGATCTTCATCCCAGAATCGTTGATTGAGCAACGTTAATACTTGATAAAACTCTTTTATTTGAGTGACATGCGATGGCCGATATTCGATGTTAGTTCCATAATTGTTGATTGCATGGCCGATATCTGATGTTAGTTCCGGAATCGTTTATAGTGCACAGACTCTGCGGGTCCCCCAGAGTGGTGCTGGTGAGAACCCCCCGGGTAATGATCCGAGGTCCCGTCTGTCTATTGAGCAAAGATCCGAGACGGGTGTCACTTAGACTTCGCGAGTCACACTGGGTTGTGCTACTGAGACGTTGATATTTTCGTATGAGTACATGTGTACACAACATTTGCATGGCATTTCATTGCATTCATACACTATTGCATTGCATTATGACTTGACTTTGAAATGTTTGGTGTTGTACTTTTGATGTTGGATTCGGACTAGATACATTCAGACTTGACACAATTAGGTTTAGGTGCTCCACTTAGACAATGACGTGTGCTTGATTTGAATTTGTTGTTTGTACTTGTCGAATTATTCCATAGATCGTCCGTAAGATCCGTTACATGCTTGGTCCCTAAGTGATGTAGGATAAAAAGTGTCATAATGATGAGTGATCCCTAGACTAAAACGAAGGATATAATGATATATGACTTGTGGACTTTTTGTGAGATTGACTCGTGGTTATTAGAGGGCAGTTATGAATTAATGGTGTTGATGTTATAATGCGTGGTAGATAGACGTATGGCTTGATTTAGTTATTATCATGGTTGTTTGTGAATTATTTTTCTAATATGTGTTACTAACCATTGTCAGCCTATGATACTTACTCAGTACGCGTGGATTGTACTGATATTGCACTTGCTACACCCTTTTTGGGGTCTAGATTGTTTCATGTGGTTGATTGTGATATGAAGCAGAAATGTGTGGTGCCTATCTGGAAGGCCTCCTCCCACTTCATTCTTGGACGGAGGTTGTGTCTTAGAATGTAGTGGTAATCTGAAATCATTAGTCCCTCTTGTAGTAGTCTAAACCAACTCATGGGAAGTTGGATCGAGTCTGTAATTATTAAATTGTTGTAATCATAAAACCTTGAGTTTATTAATCATATTATGCTGTTCCGCTGTTATTTCTAAATATCTATTGGTTAAAATAATTTTTCTTTGTTTCATTGATGTATTATTCGATAGAGGGTTCACCTACCGAGGTGGGAAATGTAGGTGCCCGCGCGGTCCTAATATTGGTCGTGACACCCCTTAAGTTGGAGCATGAGGGTCTCGAATGCCTAACTTTCCAATCAAATATTGATGCTGCGATTTACCCAAAGCCTTTGTAAACACATCGTCCAATTGCTCACTGGTTGACACAGGACTGAGAAGTATTATACCGGATTAGAGTGCATCCCGGATATAGTCACAGTCAACTTCAATGTGTTTAGTCCATTCATGAAACACCTGATTTCGTGCAATATACAATGCTGCTTGATTATCATAGTACATTTTCACTGGAGATTTATGTTCAACGCCCAAGCTATGAAAAATTCCCTTTAACCATTTAAATTCACAGACTGTCATTGCCATTATTCAGTATTCTTCCTCCGTTGACGAGCGAGAGACAATGTGTTGCTTCTTGTTTTCTATGATACGAGTGAATTCCTAAGGGAGATAAATCAACCGGTAATTGATTTTTGAGTCAATGGACATCTGGACCAGTCTGAATCACACCATTCGTACAACTAGAGATCACAATCTTTTCTCATCACAATGCCTTGTCCTGGGTGCTTCTTCAAGTAGCGCACCACACAGAGAGTCGCATTCCAGTGTCCTTCCTTCAGTTACTACATGAACTGGGACAGAACATACACACAATATGACAACTTAGGTCACATAAAACTAAGGTATATCAATCTACCGACCAGACGTCGGTCTGGTTCTGGATCACCCAAATTGGCTCCTTTGGCCAATGACAAATCGTTATTCTGTTCCATGGGAGTATTGATTGGTTTAGCTCCTAATAATACGGACCCAAAGATAATATCCAAGGCATATTTCCGTTGATAGAGAAATAACCTAGTTTGTCCACGTGCAACTTTAACTCCAGAAAATACTTTAGAGGGCCCAAATCCTTCATGTGAAATCATGCTCGGATATAGTCTTTGAATCATTCAATGGCATTATTGTCATTTTCGGAGATAATCAAGTCATCCAAATAGACTAAGACATTAATTTGCATACCTCCTCGGTGCATCGTGAAGAGAGAATAATCTGAGTACGACTATTTGAACCCATATTTCATCAAAGAAATTGACAATTTCGCAAACCATCACTGTGGGGCTTGTTTCAAACTATACAAAGATTTTCGAGTCGACATACTTGTCCCGGACCAAGAACACAAAATTTCGATGGCAATTTCATATAAACTTCCTCCGTATGGTCACCGTGCAAGAAGGCATTATGAATTACCATCTGATGCAACTCCCAATTTTGCGCAGCAACAACTGCCAGGAAGTTCCAAATGGTTACTACCTTAACAACTGGATCAAACATTTCATTATAGTCAATTCCTTCCTTTTGTTTATTCAGAACAGCACTTGATCTTGTACACCCATCGAAATCTGAGTGCTTTCTTATCCTTTAACAATGTTTCTAATGTCCATGTTCCATTGTCCTTCAATGCTTGGATCTCTTGTTGCATAGCTTTTATCTAATGTTCATTTTTTATTGCCTCCGAGAGAATTTTTGGCTCGGTTGCTGTGGTGATTGCTGTAAGGAAGCTTTGGTGTTGCGGGGAAATATTATCACAGGATATATGGTGAGCTAAAGGGCAAGGCACACTTGAGGGTTGCTGAGAATCGGGCTGACACGTTATGGACTTTATTTTCGAAATGTTTCAATGACGTAGTCGTGCAACTGAATCGGTTCTTGATTCGGACGTTTACCCCGACCCAATTGTTCTTTCGGTAGAACTTCATTGTCTCGGACCCGTGTGTACTTCCTCCATATTTTCTCTATCTGGACCGGTATCTTCCAGTCTAATTATAACTGATCCATAGGTTCGGTATGCAGAGTCCGTCATTCGTCCATTCGAGTTTCGTTTGTACCTACATTATCGGTCTGGTCTTCTTCAAAGTTGTGTTGGTTTCTTTCTCCCTCTGTTTCATCCGGAATCACTTCTATGCTGTTGATGAAGTTACTTGATCCTACTGCAAAAGGGAACTTAGTCTCGTAGAAGTCAACATCTCTTGACACTAAATATTCATCGTTCTCTAAGTTATACAATCTCCAACCCTTCTTTCCATAGGGGCATACCAAGAAGACACACCTACGATTCCGACTCTCAAACTTGTCCCTCGCTCTTCCCTTTATGTGGGCATAGCATAGTGACCCTATAACCCTTAAATGGTCATACCTGGGCACCTCACCATATACAATTTCATAGGGGGTTTTCCAATTCAAAACCGAAGATGGTGTTTTATTGATCAAGTGCCCTGCAGTCAAAACACATTCTCCCCAGAATTTGATCGGAAGATGACCCTAAAATCTCAATGCTCGTGCCACATTAAGAATGTGACGATGTTTTCTTTCAACTCTTCCATTCTGCCATAGTGTCCCTATGCAAGATGTATGGAAAATAATTCCATGTTCAAAGTAGTAAGTCTTCATGCATGTGAACTGTGTTCCGTTATCACTTCTGACAATCTTCACCCTTTTACCAAACTGCCTATTCACCAAGGTGATTCTTTAGGATTTGGGACACTTCATTCTTGTTGACTAACAGAAAATCCACACGGCTCACGAATGATCATACACAACAATCAAAAAATACTAAGCATCATAAGAATAAAGGGTTCTATACGGTCCCTATAAATCAGAATGAATCATTTCAAAGATATCTGACACTATAGTATCATTTAAGAGAAAATCACTTCTGGTTTTCTCTGCCCTTTGGCATATATTACATTCTTTATTTGATCAAATACTACTCTCTTTTAGGCCTAATGCCGTAATGGACTTTGTGACTTCTGCTGAAGGATAACAAAACTGTTTGTGCCAATGATCGAACCAATCAACTGCCTCTGCCTTCATAGCTCCTATCCGCGACACATTCCAAAAATAGTAAAGTCCACCCGATGCTCACCCGTTCCAAGCAGCTTGCTTGTGTAGTGGTCATGTATAGCACACATAATTTTGGTAAATTTAACTTCACAATCTAAATGATCAACAAGTTGTGACACATAAATTAAATTTCATGTTAAATTCGGAACGTAAAGGAAGTCCTTCAACCATATCCTATTGTTTAGTTTAGTTGTTCTATTTCTCAGGGCCACCAAGCAACTTCCATCCGGAAGCCCAACCGGACACTTAGGAATATCTCGCTGATCGCTCAGCTCCTCCGAATTAACTGTCATATGATTGGTAGCTCCATAGTCAATAATCCAGGATGAGTTTTCGATCTTACTATCCATCTTGCCATTCGAGTTTATCCCTTGGGAATTCAACACGTTAATCACGATTTTTCGGATCTTGTCGATCAAATTGTATGGTCCTGTCTCGCCTGTGTTCACCGGTTCTGTCTTTGCCGGAGTTTCTTTTTTGAAACCACGGTGTTAGTTGGTAGTTTCCTCTTCCACGATCGGATCCCAGTCCACCCCTCTTTTTGTTGCTATTCTCGTCTTCTTCCTCCGATTTTCTTATTTTTTTTATTTCTTGGCCACTAATCTGAATAACCAATGAGTCAAAAACACCAGTCCACCACGTGTTCATATCTATTGCAATGTGTGGAGAATGCACTATCAATTTTCCCTTTACCTTGGTCACGGTAAGGGTTTTCTCCTTGTACGGCAAAAGCCAAAGTTCTACTATGGTCCTCCATTTTTTGTGCGATTCCTCTCACACATTCTTCTAGCACCAACCTCGAATATATTTTGTTCAATGATGGGAACAGTTCCTGGGTTAGTATATTTCACCTTACCGTACCATACGTTGTCCCATCCAGTCCCATGAGGAAAAGATAAAATCTGTTCCTATATTGCACGTGCACTTTCCGCATGTACAAGTTGGAATCTGTTGATAAGTCGCCAATTCCTCCCACATCTTAGTGAGTTTTCAATAATAATGCACTATGGTCCTTCCCTTCTGCTTGCACTCCTCAAGTTTCACCTTTAGTTGTTGCATCCGAGGGCCATTAATAATGTTGAACCGCTCCTGGATGCTCGTCCATAATTCTTTCGCTTCTGTAATGATCCATTTGGTCGTTTAAGTCTTTTTGACCCATTTACCTTTCCCCTAGCTCCGTAAGAGTGATTTTGACCCGTGGCGATGGGTTGCACGATCCCTGATGTAGTCGGGAGAGTCTTGATGGAATTTGAGAATTTAGAAGCTTTTAAGTTGAATAAGTGAGACTTTTGGGTTATCGAATCTTTTTGGGATTTGATCAGTTCCATTAGTTTTGGAGGGTCAATTATAACTTGGTAGGGTATTTGGTTCGATTCCCGAGGCACTCGGGGGTGTTTTGGGCTGGAAGCCTGGTTTTGGGGGTTGATCGGGTCAAGATGACCTCATTTGGGAATTCTGAGGGCGCCGATACATTCATAATGTATTTTTATAGTAGGTTGTATGTTTTTTTTGAATCCAGGAGGTCTCAGATGAGTGAAGATCAGAATTTTCTAGTTTTGTGGTGTGCCGCCTATACGGACTTGATGTCGCAGTTGAAGGACTTGTGGATTTGAGGTTTCACCTTGGCCTATGACTTGAGTTTTGGAAGATTCATTGCGACTATCCTTGTAGTGAGACTTACCTGATTATCGTTGTGTATTTGTGTTGACTGCTTATCTTCTCTATGTGTTAATTTCTTTATATGTATATGCATGAACTAATCGTTGTTGGCCTATGATACATACGAGTACGTGTGTTTGTACTCATACTACTTTTGCTACACTTTTCATTGAGTGCAGAGTACGTCGCAGGTTCCAGTTCCGGTTATCGCGATTGATTCTGAGGCCCGCTGCTTGAGTTTCTAGGAGGAGCCATTTTCCAGATCCGCAGCCCAGAGACTCTTCTATAGATATATCTGTCCTTTGTTTTCCGAGATAGTATTTATTAGACTTGATTTGTGTTTCCTATTCAGACTATGTATGTATTTAGTGGTGGCTCTTGTACTAGTTCAGACTAGATTTTGGGGTATTTTTTTATGTATTGATGCTTTCGCACCGTTTATTTATATATTTGAGACTGTTTGTGTACTATCTTCTTATTTTCACTTGATGAATGCTAATTAAAATGAGATAGTTTAAGGGAAGGGTTCACCCACCAGGGGGTTAGCGTGGGCGCCCTCACGATTCACAAGTTGGGTCGTGACAAGTTGGTATCAGAACCCTAGGTTACCAGTCTTACAAGTACAAGAGCAATGTCTAGTAGAGTGTTGCAGATCGGTACGATGAGCTCCATACTTATCGGTGAGAGGCTATAGGATAGTTAGGAAACTTCCATCCTTTCATTTCTTCCGTGCTACTTTATTCAAATTGTTATCTTAGATGATTCAAATTGGTATCTAACATCTATTCCTATTCTCTCATTGATAGTGAGGACGCGCGCTGCAGTTGCCAGAGATAATGTATCCGCACCCGCAGGTGGGGCTGGGGTACTAGGTCACGGCCGAGCTAGAGGTCGTGGTAGAGGTAGAGGTCGTTAGGCAGCACTAGCTCAGGGTAGAGCACCCGCGATTGGTTGGGCCCATGCCAGATCAGCGTCTCCTGAGCCCGAGGTAGAGCATGAGGGTGAGTTTATAGAAGAGGATCAGCCGGGACTAGCCCAACCTCAGCCACAGGTTTTTATTGTGACTCCAGTACTCCAGGATGCCATGGTTCGCATCTTGAGCCTTCTTGAGGGTTTACATCAGTGAGGCACCCTTCCGACAATTCCGAACGGTTCTAGACTCGAGATAGGGGTCGACCCGGGATCGTCCATGCTCCTAGGCACTACCCACCGGCCGCCGTGGCTTCCCGCATCACGAGGTTCTACCCACTATCTTAGCTCCTCGGCTCATTGCTGGCCTGACTATGACCAATGAAGAGCCGGATCTATTTGCAAGGTTTACCAAGATGAAGCCACAAGAGTTTTATAGTACCCCGGGGAGGATGCATATGAGTTTATCATTGATAGTCATGAGTGGTTGAGTCGCACGGGGTTGATTATGTTTCCTTCCAGTTGTGTGGGGAAGCAAAGTTATGGTGGAGGTCCTATATTGACTGTCGACCAACTGGGTCACTTCTGTTGACTAGGACCCTGTTCTATCAAGTCTTCCTAGAGAAGCACGTCCCCTGGACTCTGAGGGATAGGAGGAGAGTTAAGTTCAATGCCTTGGTGTAGAGAGGGATGCCAGTAGCAGAGTATGAGTCCAGATTTCACTCTTTTGCCCGTTATGCTATTCAATTACTCCCCACCGAGACAAAGAGGGTGAAGAGATTCGTCAAAGGGTTAGTGCTTCCATTGAAGCTGGTGACTCAACAGTTGGTAGCTTCTGGTTCTTCTTTCCAGTCTGTGGTTGATTATGCTACCGAGGTGGAGTCTGCGAGGGTTAAGGCTCATGGTGGGAATGATAATAAGAAGATCTGTCGGTTCAGCAATTTTAGTGGTTCGAGTTCTAGAGGTAGGGGCCATGTGGGCAAGAGTCATCCGTACCATTATGGCCGCCCTATTCAGTCAAATTTTAGCTGGTGGGCCTTCTGGGCCTAGTGGATTCGATGCGCGCGGTACTTCCCGAGGTCCTTACACCCATCCGGTCGGGAGGGTATTTCGGGTCTTCGGTATCGGTGGCTCGGCCCTCGTACGGGAGAGGTTATGCATGGGGTGACCCAAGACATTTCGCGTGAGAGTGTCCTAGACCTATGTAGAGTGGAGCTCAAAAGGCTCTCAATTTCGGACTCCCAGGACCCTAGCACCTTTGGTTAGTAGAGGTGGATCTTTAAGTCAGGATGGTGCACAGCTTAGCAGAGGCGGTTATCAGTCCGGGAGGGGTGGTCACCTATAACGACCCGTTTGGTTGTTATGGACATTCCTTCTCTTTCCCCAAGATACCCTTTATTCGGGTTTGCACCGATAGCTGTTACCTGTGGGACTTATGAGTAAGGGTGAAGAATTTTCCTAACTTGGAATATTTCGGAAGGAGGTTATGCGCTTCGGCGTTTGGCAAGCCGCTTGAGTGAGCCTGCATCGGCTATATTTGGTTCGCGTAGGTGGGATTTCTGTGAGATTAATGAACTCGCGTCTACTGTACATGTTCTCGGGCGGTATCGCATAATCGAGTGGTTTCCCGCGTAAGTGGGAATTGCTGAATCAGACCTAGTCTTTATTTCCTCATTTTGGGATCAGACCCCATATTCACCCAATTTCATATTTTCAAGAGCTGGTTTAGGAGCTGATTTCAAAGAGCTCAAGAGTCCTTGGAGAGTTAACCCTTAGGCCTAATTCAATTCTTCCCTTTTTGTCCTTATCTTCCATGTTTTTAATTCATGTTAGAATTTTAGTGATTTCGGGGAAAACCTTTAAGATTAGCAAAAACCCTAGGTGAGTAAATGGTGTCTTTTAAGTGAAATCTTGGTAATTAAGGAGCAATAGCTTATTGTTAGCTTGGGGAAACTACTTCCAAACTCCAATCTCTAATTTTAACTTGGGTTTCTCAAATGGGTTAAGTGTAGGGCTCTTAGAAATTGTGATTTTTTGATATTTAAGGGAATGTGAAGCGATTTGGGGTTATATGATTATGATTTTCAGGTTGTTGATATTGGAGGTTCTAGTAGTTGAATTTTAAAGAAAAGTTCCTATTTTGCCCTTTTGGTTCCGGTGTCTTCCTCTTTAGGGTCTCTTAAAACCCTTTCAGGTCACGATAGTTTGAGTATTATCTATGCGCTACTTATACGAGTTGATTACCTTTTTTTACCTTGTCGTATCTGGATGTTCTCCGAAGAAGGAAGCTGAAGCTCGAGATGGACGTTCGTGGCACCTGTCCATGTTCAAGGTAGGTTACGGCTTACTTGAGCTGCCCTTCGATTAGGATTTCATATGTAATTAGTAGATGTTGATGGGGAAAGCATGTTTAGGTCTTCAGACATGGTGTGAAGCGGTGTACTTAAGTAGGTTGGTAATTGCTTAATTGTGTTGTCGGCTTGATGCCTTATTTGTGATATTGGGCTTGTCACCATGTTAGTGATGTTAAGGCTTGCCATCGGATTCGTTTATGACTAGAGGTTGCGTGTACTTATTGATTGTCTTGATTGGCATGTTATTTTTCTTGTAGCATGGTATTTACTCATTCGATGTTATTGGATGGCACTATAACCTTGACTTGTGAACCTCCGTCCCGAATTATGGGCTGTGACAAAGATGAAGCTAGTGACCTGATAGGCTTGGGAGTCTAAGATCCATCTAGGATTATGAGTAGTGAGTTCCATTATGTCGTACTTGATTTTATGCATTTCCCATTTAATATCCGGACATTAGTGGCGTTACTTATACCCCTGGGTGTATCATCTATTGTAAGTTTGCTTATATTATGTTGACACTCATACATGGCATTTTACCTACATTTCTCATGGTAACTTGGTGTGATTGGAACAAAAATTGATAAATAGACATGGTACTACTTTTGGGAAAACATGAGGTACTATTGATGAAGGAAATGAGAATCTGTGATTTGAGGCTGATACCGAAGCGGAATGTGTTGTACTCGCTGCTCAAGGTTTCCTGCCGAAATGGGGTGTACATGGACTTCGCGGGTCCCCTATGGGTCATGACTATCTAGACGTGGAGGTTTCTGTCCATATCATGCGTATACATGTTTGAGGTATTTGCCATTGCATTGCATTGCATTGCATTTGCACTCCATTCATCTGCATTGTACTTGCATCATTGTTGTTTTCCTTATCTTATTTATAACATGGTTGCAGGCTGCTTGAATGATTATTGGTAGTGTAGGATCTGCTCAGTGAGGTTAAATCATTTGAGGATTAGAACTACGGCTTTAGATTATGATCTGAATATAGGGAGACTTTCTATATCTGAGTGGTGACCTGTTGTGATGATGTGTTTAATTCACTGTTTGATTTCTTATCATCCCTATCTGTTAATTTTCGCTTGTTATATATGCTTTTCTAATCGTTATCGGCCTATGATGCTTACCAATACGTGTGTTGTACTGATATTACTCTTGCTACACCCTTTTTGGGGTGTAGCATTGTTACGTGTTGATGTTCTAACCCTTATGTTTAGTTCTCATTCAAAAATAGAGGTTGTATTTAGTTGTGGTTGTAATCTATATCAAGTTGTTTATATTAGAATCTCTTATACGAGTCTAGACCTGATTTGGGAAAACGGTTTAATTAATGAAAGTATTTTCCTCCATTTATCTTTTCTATTGAAATTGTGTTTGAAAAGGTCTATTTTATTATTTCTCTATTTTAAGTTTAAAGTTTGAGTATTTTGTTTTGGAAAGGGTTCGCCCACCAGGAGGGTCAGTGTGGGTGCCCGCATGACCCATGATTTGGGTCGTGAGACGTTGGTATCAGAGCTTTAGGTTATCAGTCTCACGAGTACAAGAGTCATCTAGTAGAGTCTCGTGGAATGGTACGTAGAAGTTTGTGCCCATTCGCGAGGTGCTATAGGACATTTAGGAAACATCTCTTCTTTCACTTCTATCGTGCCACTTCGTTCAAATTGGTATCTAGTCGATTTCAAATGGTATCTATGTGTAGTGTGTTTGGGAGTGTTGCGTATGCTTGGTTACTGTTGAGAGAGTTTTAATGAGTTCCGGCTGTCGTGTAAAGTTCCTAGACTTAGCAGATTTTCTTTTCTGGTTCCAGACATCTCGCATCAGCGAGAGGGACTCTAGCCTCCGCGGTGCCGTATCTGCGAAGGATGGGCCGCATATGCGAATATAAGGCTGCATGGCTAGGGCCGCGCCTGCTTGACTTTTTCCGTAGAAGTGGACCGGTGATGATTCTCTGAGTGCACGTAAGCAAAGCCCTTCATGCATGAGCGAATTCGCGTCTGCGGAAATCTATCCGCGTCAGCAAAACACCTTGGAAGAAACCAGTGAGGTTCAGTCCAATATTCAAAACCTGTTCAACATTAAATTTTGCTCAAATCCATTTTAAAAAAAAAAACCCCTGCATATAAATTCAAAGACCGCCAATTGCGCAAGTCTAACAAATATCTAAAGCTCGACGAGGCCACAAAACCAACATCCAAACCAAAGAAAAACAACAAAAACCAAAAGAAAACCAATATCCAAATGTCTCAAAACCAAAGCAGTAAAATGTGTGAAATGAAAGCCCACCAACAAGGGCTAGACTAGAAACTTTATAGGCTCAAGCCTGTTGAGGTGTACTTTAGGCCTCGTCCTCTTCCTCCGTGCTGCTATCACCACCATTGAAGCCACCCTCACCAGATTAACCCTCGGCCTCTGACAGGAAAGAGTATCTCTCATTATCATCTGTGTCCTCAACCAGAAGGATTCCACGAGTTCAGTGACTTGAAGACTCCCTTGATGCTCTTCCACATCCTCACTAGCCACTTGTCCCTCGACTTGCTATTTTTCTTCTCTTTGTCAAAGTCCAGGCGGAGCTCATCGTGGCCCTTCGCCATAGTAGTATAGGCAGTCTCGAGGGAGCTAATGGAGGCCATAAGCTCTTTCTGCGCCTCCAGATACTGCCTCATCTCCTCCCTAATGACCTAGCCAGTAGCGAACCTTGAGCGACCGACATCTGTGGGAGGTTTGAGAATCCCGACTACCAGGTCCTGAATAGTCTGTAGCTGAGAACTTATAGAACCAGAGGGCCCCTGTGATTGCAAAAGGAAAGCAACATCCACATTCTCCTCAACCTTCCTCTTCTTACTTGCCATTGCACTACCCTCCCCATGGAACCTCATTGGGTCCAGCGCTTCATCCGTATCAATCCAATAATCTGTAGGACGGGTCGGAAACCCCACATCTCAGCATAAGCCAGTAATAAAAAAAGGTAACATCAAGCTTTGGCCTCCCAGGCGCAAGTAATCCTTCCAGTCTTGAAACACCTGTGCAACAACGTTCATCGGAATGTCGTCTAAGATGCAAGCAGTTATAAGGGCACGAGTGTACATGTAATCGGTGGTGTTTGACGAAGGACTCACCCTACGAGCAATGATGGACTGCCAACTCTTTGCCTCGGCGGTGAAGTACGTGTTCTGGATCCCTGTTTTATTGCGACCTCATGTAATCTTGCCCCTGTCACCCTCTGCAAGCAGTTTGGAGACCAGTCAGTCCCCGTTTCCACAAACATCCTTAGCCTGCATACACTCCACGAGGTAGTTGTCCAAATTATAGTGAGCATTGATCACCTCAGTATTCAACTTCACTATCGTACCGCAGATGATGATCTCTTGATCGGGCTCAGAAAACCTCACGCCTTTCAGGTTGGCATAAAACTCTCTCGCCCAATAATCGTTTGCCTAGCACAGAGTGTCAATAGAGCAGTTCCAACCTATTTGATAGAGACGACGGTAACAGTCTGGAAGATAATCCTCAACTTTGCGCATATCAATTCCTTTCTCGAGCAAGAGTTTCTTGTCCCACAGATTTTTAAAGTAGCGAGTCTGGAAATCTCAGGACTTGAAGCAGATGGCGTCAAAATCACCCTTGGCACCTCCTCTAACATTTTCTTGCGACGGAGCGACATTTGCATTCCCTTGTTGATCCATTTTTCACCAATTAGTACCTGCAATAATCAAAACCCAGTCAGTTCAATGATTGGAATAAGTCCAGCAATTTAAAACTCATCAGACGAGCTAAAGAAACCAGCAAAATCGATCCAGCAGTGGTTCAAATTTTCTGTGCAAGTCTCGCGTCTGTGGAGAGAGTGCCACAGAAGCGATGCCGCTTCAGCACGAATTTGCCCGCATAGGCGGACGACCAACTTCATGCAGGCTTTGCAACTACGTAACAAGTGATGCAGAAGCGAACCCGCATCCTCGATAATTATTCTGCACCAGCGTAACTACCCAACCCTAGTTCGTCTTAGCGTCCGCGCAGAGTGGTGCACATCAGAAGAACCGCATCTACGGAACTTGTTCCAAAAATGCGGGATCATCATCAACCTTCGAAAACCTAGCAGCTTCTTCAATTTTTTCACTTTTTTTTACACAATATTTTTCCATTTTACCCCCAAAATAACCTATTATTCAAGCATGCATGGTTATTAGATTTCCTAAAACATGATTTCAATCAAAAAACACCCCAAAATTCAAGAATCCTACTAACAACCCTTCGAACACCCCACCTGATTTCCTTCAGTGTTTTGACCAAAATTTCGAGCAATCCTGGTACTATACGCAGTGATGAGCATGATCTTACGTTAAACAAGCAACAAACCCACATATTTCTTGTCACACCCCGGCGGGAGGCATGACGGGGCACCCAACCTCACGGTCGGAATACCGGCTGAGCTAACCTGAACTAGATAACATAATCATAATGGACTTGGAATAACTTAGCATAAAGCCTTAGCAGCACCTGCATTCAGCAAAACCCAAACCGAACACTAGACAACATTGACTACGTATACATATAATCACAGTACGCGCGCCGATGAGGTCGCCACTAAACAATGTCATAAGTCAGTAGGCCAATTTAACAAAACATAATTCCCACGACCAATACCAACACACTACACAAGGTCTACGAGCCTTTAAGAGTAGAAAATATCATCATCATAAAAGGTCGGGACTACACGTCCACCGACGTATCCAAAAACATATACAGTAACCATGCAGTCATAATCATCTACCAAAACAGGCAAGTCCGGATGAATGGCACTTCTTTGACCGCTGTGACGATGCTCTTATCACGGTGCGTCTTGATAAACTTGTCGACTTGCGGCACGAGATGCGAGTCCCAAAATGGAATAGTCAGTATGGAAAATATGTACTGAGTATGTAAGGTAGGATGAAATATAATAATGAAACATGACAGTCCAGAACATATAGTGTGTATATATATATATATATATATATATATATATATATATATATATATATATATATATATATATATATATATATATATATATATATATATATATATATAATGTACCCGGCCCTTTCAGGACTCGGTAAATAAGCATCATCATCATCATATCCTCCCGCGTCCGGGGCATCCCGCGTCCGGGGAAACTTCATATCATCATCATCATCATAACGTACCCGGCCCTTTTCGGGACTCGGTAAACATACCCAACTGATCAGTGGTTGCACATCTACGTGTCGTACCCGATTGACTATAGCGCGGCTCGGTAAGTAAAATAGTGCAAATAGAGTATTTATATAAATGCATGCAGAGTTCAAGAAATGGACATGGGCCTTTCGGAGTGACGTAAGGTCGTGACCTCCGAACTAGTTATGGAACGTATATCGAAGCCAAACGAACAATCAATAATAGCTATGATATTAATAAACAAGCATAAGGGTTATACGTGACATATTGTGGAATTTAACAAGGGTCAAGGAATTCGCACTAACGGACTTTTAGTCATAATCAATAAGCTCTTTTAGAGAAAATCGTATAAAATATAATTTTCCATAAAATCAGTAAATCTCGTAAAACATGGCTTTTTTCTCAAAATACAGCTTTCTTATAAAAACGTATCCTTTCTTTGTAAAACTTCAGAAGATTCAAATGGAGGAGCATGCACGCTACATAGCTCTAAGACTCGTACCAAGGAAATGAGGACAGCTAAACCTTACATACCTGTCTCTGCTGCCTTGCTAATCCCGACTTGCTCCCTTATTCCACCGCTCATCCCTTCGTCCCAAAACCTATATCGACAAATACTTCCTTTAGTAAATTTCATAGATTTCATAGATTCAACTTATCCAAATCCTATAGTATTGAAGAGTTCGATTTACGGAAAATTCGACAGCACTTCCTCTGTTTATATCCTGTTTCCAAGTTCGTCACAAAAACAACACCAACACCAATAATCATAAATTTAGATCCATATTCATGCCAACCCATTACCAATATTCCACACCATCCATCAACAACATCCATCATAGTTTTACTTCATATTTCCACCAATTCAACCTAATACGAGTTAAATCTAGCAATACACACTATGGATTTATGTAAACCTTTTATAATAGAGGAAGAATCTTACCTTGATTGAGTTGCATGCGTGAAACGCCACTTGGGTTTGTGCTTTCCGCCCTTTCCACTAAGACACGATGATGGGAAGGGAGATCTATGATGCTACACGTACCTCCCAAGTCTAACTTGGAGTTGGAACTACTAAATTAACTTAAGGTTGGTATATGGACTAGGAGAGATGTTTGTGGAGTGTTCTAGAGGGTTATGGGTGGTGAAATGAAGTGGAAATGGAGAAAAAAATGAGGTTAGGGTCATATATATACGTGCTTGGGTTGGGTTTGGCTTAATAGGCCGAAATTAGTGGGCTTTAAGTGGGTTTTAGAACTTTTCGCGTAGGTTCGCAGGCTTCTAGTAGTTCATTTTAAAATGCTCATAACTCCCTACTTCGATGCTGTATTGATGAAAGGTTTATTGCGTTGGAAACTAGACTCGACGAAATTCATTTCAGGCTTTTGAATCACCTCAAAACTCCTTGTATGCTAAAAGTTACACTCCCATCTAGTTGGACCAAAAATTGCTTCCGAAATTTCACCAATTTCTTCCAAAGTCCCATTAACTTTCTTTTCTTCCATTCGCTTGATCCCGGAACCTTCTAAAACTTCTCATACATGATATTTATCATTAATTATACTTGATAATGGTCATGTCCCCTGGTTCCAAGGTTGTCCTTCCCGGTTACGACTTACGAGATCATAATTCATCCTTTACTTCATTGTTACGTACTTCCCATGGCTTGTACCTTTCAATACTTCACAGGACATCTCCGATATTCCATTAATACTGTGAAATAGATGGCGTGCTCATGCTCTGAGAGGGCGGGGTGTAACATTTCTATCACCCACCAACAAAACCCACATCACAAAAATGTTGATTTCTACCCAAATTCTCAACATATAGACTCGTACAAGCCCAGATTTACATCTTGAAATTATCCTACTGTATAGGGGAAACGAAGAACATACCTTGTAGTAAAGATCTGGGGGAGTGAGTGTTGATGAAAATCTCTTTCTTGCCCTTAAGGATTGCACAAGTTTTCTTGTGTTTTTGTGTTGGGAATGGGAAGGATATCGGTGAGGGAAGAAGTTTTAACGAGAGTGTGAGAGGGGAAAGGGTGTAACATATTTGTTCTGGGAGTTGGATTAGGGTGGTGGAGTAGCTGTGGGGGTGTGGGAAGTGTATCAAGGTTTACCAATTTTTGAAAACTTCCTGACCTATGCTTAGGCGAGTATCCATCCGCGTCCGTGACTCCATGCTTACGATTAATGCTCGCCTATACGGACTTCTAACTTATTTTTGGCTTCCATAAATGCGGATAACCAACCGCTTGGGCTCAAGCGCACCCATGAAAAATCCTCTCGCATGCGGAACCTATATAAATTTGTTTCCTCCAAGATATTGTTCCACCGAATTTTGACTCAAGTCTACCTCTCTGAACCTTATGGGACTCCTACGTAGCTTATCAGACCATCGATATCTTTGTCGTGTGTTTGACCAAATCCAGTAGAATTTCTTCTAGACCGTAAGAGAGACGAAGTTGCAAATTCAATAAATGCCGATTGATCGTTCGATAAGACGAGCGACCCTCAACAACAAGAGGCATGCAAGTGAGGAAACACGCCGGATGTATGAAACGAAAGGACTCATCACTTGCATATTCCACCACTTCCGGCACATAAATGATATATCATGATTTATGACAGCATGAATGACGGCGTGAAGTATTGCTATGATATTTCAAGATGAAGTTTCTCGATCATTCTTCATTACGGGAGGTTATGAATTTAGCATGTATGTTCAATCGAATAGCCCAGATTACTCACGACGATAGCTACTTCATAAATAGATATTTATGCCTTTAGTTTAGCATGAGGTATAATGTCATTCCTGAATAAGCATTCTACGCGCCCGAGAAGAATTCCATGGGAGAACCCGTCTCCAAATCTCTACTAGTTCTACGCATCTCCGTTCCTCTACTCTCCGTTCGAGGATGAACGGTTGTTTAATTAGTATATGATATAACGACCCATTTAGTCGTTATGGACTTTCCTTCTCTTTTCCCCATGATACCCTTTGTTCGGGTTCACACCGATAGCTGTTACATATGGGACTTATGAGTAAGGGTGAAGAATTTCCCTAACTTAGAATATTTCGAAAGCAGGTTATCCGCTTCTGCGTTCAGTAGGCCGCTTCGGCGAGCCGACATCGGCGATGTTTGATCCATAGGCGGGATTTCGGCAAAAAATTAATGAACTCTTATTGGCGGGACATATTCCGCAGATACGGTATCGCGTAGGCGAGTGGTTTCCCACATAAGAAGGAATTACTAAATCAGACCAAGCTTTTATTTCCTCATTTCAAGATTGGACCCTATTTTCACCCAATATTATATTTTGAAGAGCTGGTTTTGGAGCTAATATCAATAAGCTCAAGAGTCCTTGGAGAGGTAACCCCTAGCCCTAATTCAATTCTTCCCTTGTTGTCCTTATCTTCCATTGTTTTAATTCATGTTAGGATTTGGGGAAAAACCTTTAAGATGAGCAAAAACCCTTGGTGAGTAAATGGTGTCTTTTAAGTGAAATCTTAGTAATTAAGGATTAATAGCTTATTATTAGCTTGGGGAAACTACTTCCAAACTACAATCCCTAATTTTAACTTGGCTTTCTCAAATCTGTTAAGTGTAGGGTTCTTAGAAATTGGGGGGTTTTGATATTTAAGGGAATTAGAAGCCATTTGGGGTTATATGATTATGAATTTTAGGTTGTTGAATATTGGAGGTTGTAGTATTTGAGTTTTAAAGAGAAGTTCTTATTTTGCCCGTGTGCGTCTGGGGTCTTCCTCTTTAGGGTCTCTTAAAGCCCTTTTAGGGTCATAATAGTTTGAGTATTCTCTATCCATTACTTATACGAGTTTCTTACCTTATTAGACCTTATCGTATCTGGACGCTCTTCGAAGAAGGAAGATGAAGCTCGAGACAAATGTTCGTGGCACCTTTTCGGCCTCAAGGTAGGTTAGTGCTTACTTGAGTTAGACTTCAATTATGATATCTTATGCAATTAGTAGATATTGATGGAGAAAGCAGACTTAAGCCTTCAGACATGGTGTGAGGCGGTGTACTTAAGAGGCTCGTAATTGCTTAATTGTAATGTTGGCTTGGTGCCTTATTTGTGATATTGGGCTTGTCACCATGTTAGTGATATTAAGGCTTGCCGCCACATTCATTTACAACTAAAGGTTGCGTGTATTTGTTGATTGTCTTGATTGGCATGTTGTTTATCTCGTGGCATGCTATTCACTCATTCCATGTCATTGCATAGTACTATAACCTTGACTTGTGAACCTCCGTCCCTAATTGTGGGCTACGACAAAGATAAAACTAGCGACCTGATAGGCTTGGGAGTATAAGATCCATCTAGGATTATGATTTGAGTAGTGAGTTCCATGGTATTATGTTGTGCTTTGTTTTATGTATTACCCGTTTGATATCCGGACATTAGTGGCGTTACTTAGACCTTTGGGTGTTCATCTGTTGTGGGTTTCCTTAAATTATGTTGACATTCGTACATGGCATTTCACATGCATTTATCATGGCAACTTGGTGTGATTGTAATGAAGATTAACAAAGTTACATGGTACTACTTTTGGGAAAACATAAGTTAATATTAATGAAGGAAATGAGAATTCGTGATCCGAGGTTAATACAGGAGCGGAATGTGTTGTACTCGCTGCCCGAGGTTTCTTGCCGGGACGAGGGTGCACATGGACTTCGCGGGTCCCTCGCGGGTTATGACTATTGAGATGTAGAGGTTTTCGTCCGTAGCATGTGTGTATAGGTTTAAGGTATTGGCCATTGCACTGCATTGCATTTGCACTCCATTCATCCGCATTGTACTTGCATCATTGTTGTTTTCCTTATCATATCTATTAGTTTGTTGGAGACTACTTGAATGATTATTAGTACTGTGGCATCTACTCAATGAGGTGAAATCATTTGAGGATTAGAAGTACAAGTTGAGGTTATGATCTGAATGTAGGGTGACTTTCTATATCATGAGTGGTGAACTGTTGTGTTGATGTATTTAATTCACCGTTTGATTCCTTATCATCCCTATCTTTTAATTTCTGCTTGTTATATATGCTTTTCTAATCGTTGTCAGCCTATGATGCTTACCAGTACGTGTGTTGTACCGATACTACTTTTGCTACACCCTTTTTGGGGTGTAGGGTTATTATATGTTGATGTTCGAGATTCTGTTAGCTTCCGAGGATCTCACGAAGTTCATTCTAATCCTTCTGTTTAGTTCTCATTCCAAAACAAAGGTTGTATTCAGTTGTGGTTGTAATCTATGTCAGGTTGTTTATATTAAAAGCTCTTGTACGAGTCTAGACCCGATTTTAGGAAAATTGGTTAATTAATTTAATGTATTTTCCTCCATTGATCTTTTATACTAAAATTGTGTTTGAAAAGGGATATTTTATTATTTCTCTAGTTTTAGTTTGAAATTTGAGTACTTGGTTTTTGAAAGGGTTCGCCCACCAGAAGGGTCTGTGTGGGTGCCCACATGACCCATTATTTTGGTCATGACATCTCTAGTCAGGTAAGGGCACCTCTCAGACAACAAGAGGTGGAGTTTCGTCGAATCAGGCTGGCTGTGGAGGCACACAGTCCGAGGACAGACGAGTTCATTGTTATGCTTTCCCTGGCAGGCCAGACGTAGAGGCTTCTAATGTGGTTATTACGGGTACTATTTCGGTCTGTCACCAGGCAGCTTCAATGTTTTTTGATCCGGGTTCTATTTTCTCTTATGTTTCCAAATATTTCTCTATGGGTTTGGATATGATTTATGATCTACTTGACGTGCCTATTCATGTGTCTACTCTGGTCGGAGATTCTATGGTGGTAAATTGAGTGTATCGGTCTTGTATTGTTACTTTTATGTGTTATGGTACGTGCGTAGAATTGGTGATCCTTGATATGGTAGATTTGATGTTATCTTGGGTATGAGTTGGTTGCCTTTTTATCACGCAATTCTGGACTATCACGCCAAGACAGTAACATTAGCCATGCCCGACATTCCGAGATTAGAGTGGAAGGGTACTCCTAGCCCTGCTCCTAAGAAGATTATATCCTTCCTTCGGGTGAAGAAGTTAGTGGATAAGAGGTTTTCGACATATTTGGTCCATATCCGGGATACGAGTGCGGATACTCCTTCCCTGGAGTCAGTTTTTGTAGTTAGTGAGTTTGAGGAGTTCTTTCCCATAGACTTGCTCGGTATGCTGCCTAATCGTGGGATAGGATGAAAAGGGATATAGTGGATTTCATTTCCTAGTATTTGAATGGCCAGCAGGTTAAATATGAGCACCAGAGGCCGGGTGGTATGACTCAGAGGATGCCCATTCTTGAGTGGAAGTGGGAGAGGATAGCTATGGATTTCATGGTTGATCTACCAAAGACTTTGGGCAAGTTTGATGCCATTTGGGTTATTGTGGATAGGTTGACTAAGTCCGTGCACTTCATTCTAGTTCAGACTACCTACAACAGGGAGAATTTGGCTAGCATCTACATCAGGGAGATGGTCAGATTGCATGGGGTGCCTATTTCCATAACTTCAGACCAAGGCACTCACTTCACTTTCCATTTATGGAGGACTTTGCAGAAGGAATTAGGGACTCAATTGGACCATAGTACCGCTTTTCACCCGCAGACCGATTGTTAGTCCGAGAGGACTATTCAGCTGTTAGAGGATATGTTACGGGCTTGTGTGATTGACGTTGATGGTCATTGGGACCTGTTAGGTTGTACCACCTACTTCTTATACCATAGGTAACAAATTTTAGCCTAAGGATGGAGCACATTACTGTACTTGTTCTATGCTCGTGTCTGCGCTAAATAATAAACTACATATAAGTAAAGGACACATGATATTTACGTGGAAACCACCTGACTCAAAAAGGTGATAAACACCACGACCTACAGACCTGTATGATTTATCTCAAACTCCACTACAAATGAGCCAACGAAAAATTAATTTACAAACTCTGCAACCTAATTCCTACAACAACCTTGCTACCCAAACTCTGACTAGCAAGCTATCTTCAAGTAGCAAACTCCTACTTGAAGTTACAATGTTTTGTATCTACTTATTATTCTTCTAAATAAGCTGATAAAGATACACTTGATAGCACAAACCTAATACAAGATTCTGGACTTAAGAATTGGAAAACAATATTCAGTAGAATAGCTCCTTCAATCTGTCTTCTAGTACTAGGGACGTAACCCCGGATTGTTGAATATGATGGATAAATCCTCCCATCGCTCAATATTCTGAATTCTCTCTATGTGGGTGCGCAAACTTCTTCTTGGAAAGACACGGTATTTATAACATTATGCTCTGCAAGTTGGTTAAACACAAATCCCTTTCCTTGTCGATGAATAACACACACGTAGGGTTTGTGTTGCACTTGGATTCTTTTCTTGTTGAGTTGGCTTCTTTTCCTTGTTTAAGGCTTACTAATCCCTACAAATATGGAAAAGAATCTTTATTACTTGACCGCCAAGTTCTTTCCATAATTATGCAAATCCTAGTTGCTGTAGGACTTGCCTTTGAGTATGTTCACCAACCTGTTTCATCCACCTACTTCGTCTTCGTCTACCTCTGAATCTCTGTACTGCCTGAGATAGAACATGTTCATGTACCTGTTCCACTAATCTCTTTCATTCTTTATCTTCCATTAAACTGCTTTTGAGATTTTTGCTGGAACATGTTGACAATCCTATTTCATATAACTGTAAGCTCTATGTTGGCAACTGGTCGACTTCACATTAGATCATTTTAAGCTCTTATTCATATAATGTCTTCACTTCTAGGTCATTCATCTACAACACCTGATGACTTGTGATCATTCCTCCTCTTCATCTTGTGACTCTTCGGTATAGAACTTGTTTTGCATACTTGTTCTATTTCTTCAATGAAATGCTTCTTTCACTGAGTCATCGACTATCCCTTTGCTACCTTGTGAAGTTGTTCTATTCATATATCATTCATGCTATACACTGAACATCTCTGTGCCCATGCTAGGACATCTTTTTCACCTCTTTGACTGTGCTTGTCTGCTTATCTGTATCTGATGAAACGTTTTGGTGGACCTGATTCATATGCATCGATTGTCTCTTTTGATCGATCAAGTCTTTGTACTAGTTCCATGTGCATTGCATTCTTGCTCATTCAGACATTGCAGTTTTTGTTTGGAACTTCTGCTTTCTTCATCCAGAAGTCTTGCTCTGTTCTATCATCACTTTTGCATATTCTCATATGTATCTAAATCTAGTTTTTCTTCTTCATGGTACCAATCACTGTGATCATTTATCAATCACTGTTTGCCCATTTGACAATCATCAAAACTCATATATGCATTAGTCTAGCTGATGACAACAAATTCCCCCTTTTGATGACGAGAAACTCTATGACTATATGTGCTCATTGTACTATGTTTCAACCTGTTCCAAGAGCTTATAGTTTGGACTTGAACTTAAGAATTATCATGTTAGAATAGTTTAATTTTTAATCTTTCCCCTTTTGGCATCATTAAAACATTAATCCTAGATTATGTAATTCTTAACAATATTCAACTCATAGCCACTGGGGCTATTGCATATACACAGATAAGAACATTTACTTGTTTAGTCAACAAAACATTCATGTCATACAATTTTAGGCACAAATTAGTAAGCTATGCAATATATTTTTTATGCCAACAAGTACAATTATAGTCTCTTGGTTGCAACCATATACAACAGATCTATGGAACTGGACTTCGAGGATTTATACAAGGATAGATTTCTAACCCTATGGAGTTATGGCTACTGGGGTGACGTGGGTTGGAGGATCTGATTGATTACGGTTTCCTCTTATCTTCCAGATCTCCTTCCCCATCCATGTTTTTCCCCCAAGAAGACCCACCATTTTTTTCCACTACTTTTGCCCATGAGGACCAAGATCCGGATTGTAATTCTTTTCTTGATGGTGAGGGGTTATGTTCTATTTCAACCTTCATGAGCCCTTGTATCTCCTTAGCTCCCTTTTCATAATAGCTGAAGTGGATCCTTTTTAGATGAGCTTAAATCAATAATTTTCTCCATTCTATCCCTTATTTTGGAATTTTTCACATATTCTGCCTGTTTGTCACACCCCAAATCTGGAGCGGCGTGACCGGCACTCGGTGCCAAACTAGGCCCGAGCGAACCACTCAAAATTTGAAACTCTGATAAGGCCTACCTGCACACAGACAATACCAACAAGCCGGCGAGGCCGTAATCTGATATATATATATATATATATATATATATATATATATATATATATATATATATATATATATATATATAAATGCCGACTATCTCGTCTGAACTGGGCACACACACACCCAAAATATATATACACAACTGAGCAAGACAACAACACTGCTATGTATGTTGTACAACAAAAATGAGAGTCAACAAGGCTACATAACATCCCAACTACATACAAATGTCTACAGACAACTAGGGAACACGAGCTGTAGAATCCTCAGGACCAGGCCCGGTCACACCCATATATATATATGTCAAAATAGCATACCAAAAGGGACTACAGCTCCGTATCAAGTGGAGCGCCCCACCAGCAATGAGTGGAAGACCCACGGCCGGGTCAATCTGTTCGCTACATTCGTACTGCGGGCATGAACGCAGTGCCCCCAAGAAAAAGGGACGTCAGTACGAAATAATGTACTGAGTATGTAAGGCAATGGAATAACTGAAACTAGACTGAAAATAATACCATCTGGAGGCCAAAGAATGGCCAAAAAATCTCACCTGGCCTGCCTTATATGAAATGCAATATAATACTGTTATATATCTCACTGACCAAGTAGCCAAGCAACTGAAAATTCTCACTGACCCGTCGGCCGGGCAATCTGTCTCACTGACCAGTCGGCAAGGCATTCTGTCTCACTGACTCGTAGGCCAGGCAAAATAAAAATGTCTCACTGACCAAGTGGCCAGGCTAAAGAAAAGTATATATGTATATCCTGCAGTATATCATGCATATGCTAAAAACAATGATACTGCTACATGTCTCTTCTGTCTTTCTATAAACTCAAGGACATAGGGAGGGGATGTGGCCCCTCAGAAATAACAACATAACACTCGGGACTAGACAACAATATGACAAGCTCTACTTTGACAAATCTCGAGGCATAAGGTTTATCACGCTCTTACCATATATGGAAACATGCCAAGAAAAGAAGGAACAGCCTTAACATACCTTATTGGTCTTCTTAAAACTACTTAACGCTTATCCACCCAATCTCGTAATCTACATTCAAGAGAATTCATATTATTGTTAGGCTTATCGTCATATGCTTTATAATCTGGTAAAATTCGGGCAGCATCTCCCCTGTTTATATTACATCTGTCACGCCCCAATTCCATGGGACGTGATGGGCACCCGACCCCACATCCGGAGCCGAGCGAACCCACAGACTCTTATTACGCACATAATTTTTTTTTTCAAATCTCTAAACTGAATAATCATCAAATACATAATGAAGCTTTCAAATCTGACAAAATCTGTAATTGTACACAATTTACTACATAACACAAATCGACATGTCGGCGACGGAGCCGCTTACGGGCACCGACAACCAACACCCACGACGCCGTCGCAAAGTCTCTAACACGTATCCGTAAATCGAACGATAAACCCCGACTCGGCCGCACTCCGAAAAATGGAGCTTGCCATCTCCGCTGGGACGTCTTCTACAATCACACCAGCTCATCTGGGAGTACCTGCGCGGCATGAAACGCAGCCCCCGAAGACAGGGGGTCAGTACGGAAAATGTACTGAGTACGTAAGGCATACAATACAATTAAACAAAACTATAACTGAAACAGACGGAACTATCAAGTAAATACATATAACCCCGAGTACCCGACACATACCTTTCAGACACAACTCATACATACCGTTTCATAAGCCAAAAGTTGTACGGAAAGAAACAAATGGTCAACCAAAGTACCTAAAATGCTTACTTTGCATTCACGGACCGCATGTCCGAAGAGGTGCATAAAATACGAGCGCACGGTGATGTCACATGTCGACGGAGCACGTAACGTACGTAACATTCGTACGCGATCATATATCGGACGAATATCAAACGTACGTAATGTTCGGATGATGTCGTATATCGGACGCAGTACGTAGCGCGTGGAGTGCTCAGATGATATCATATAACGGACGAAATACAGAATACACAAATGGTACAGATACTGGCATACATCGGACAGAGTACAGAACGTACAGGAGGCTCAGAAGTTGACATATGTTGGACAGAGTACAGAATGCATGTCAAAATCATAAATCTCATATGTGTATGACGTGTCCCGGCCC
The DNA here is from genome assembly GCF_029784015.1 of Lycium ferocissimum. Lineage (NCBI taxonomy): Eukaryota > Viridiplantae > Streptophyta > Magnoliopsida > Solanales > Solanaceae > Lycium > Lycium ferocissimum. The sequence continues at coordinate 67,827,803 of NC_081349.1, forward strand.
TTCACGAGGGACTTGGTGAATAGGATCATGTATAGCGTAATCGTATGTCATATATGCGAACAACGTGTCCCGCCCTTTATTAAGGGACTCGATAGATAAAATCATGCATACCAGAATCATAGGTACATAACGTGTCCCGGCCCTTTATTAAGGGACTCGGTAATGTAGAATCATGCAGATCAGAATTCTGTGCCAAATATACATAACGTGTCCCGCCCTCTATCATGCGGTCTCGGTGGATAATATCAAATGCCATCCCGGCCGCCGTCCCCATATCATCACAAACATGCACAAATAACGTGTCCCGCCCGCAAGTACGAGGGACTCGGTGAATAATGCAGAAGAGCACGATAACATGTCCCGGCCCGGACTCGGTGAATCGAATCGTATCGTGACGTACACACGAGATCATAACATGCCCCGGCCCGGACTCGCGAAAGATACATTGAGTCGCGCACGAGCGCAGTAGTGCGTAAACATATGCATATGAAATCGTACTCGATGAATACATACGCTTATTAACATCCGAAGATTCGTAACAAGTCTCGGGTTACGCCGAGTTAGCATCGGAGAGTTATAAGCGCTAACGTACGTAACCTCTTCGGACTTTCCAAGCGATCCGGGTCGTGTATGGAGAACATTAAGACTTACAGAGAATATTTATATCAACTTACTTATACCCAAAGCTTATATATCACTCTTATGTTTGCATACTCATATCGGATTTTCTATTTCGAATATTCACATCGCCGCGCTTATATCAAAATATTCATATCAAATCATTCGTATCGGAGCGTTTATATCCAGATAGTCGAACCAGAATGCTCATATCCGAGTTACCGAATGTTTATAACAAACTCGTAACATTAGTCAAAAGTTTCTATTAAGAATCGTACGGAAATAAGACAAATAAAGCAATAAACATAGGTCTCGGTGTTGTGGGCCCACCTCGGATCAAATCGGGTAACGAACCTAAAAATGTGGTCATTATGTCTCATTACATTAACCTCGAAGATTTCAAGTCATTCCGGTTCCATTTTCAAGAGTTACGAACATTTGAACATTTATTTACAATAAAGCATAACTCATTTAATTCAATACTACTGAGCGAATAGTAACCAAATTCAAACTCGAATTTCTAGAATTAGAGTGGCCCCGAGGCACACGTTCAAGCCTATGACGTCTAAGACATGCCGAGAAGGAAGGGGAAAGCCTTACATACCTTTTCTCGCCGCTTACGCTACTCCAAATCCCGGCCCCAAGTTCGCCAAAATCCGCAATTTGGTCATGTTTGCCGCTTACTATTCATGAGGCTTTAAAATTCCAATCTTGAATTTGTTCTTGTCTCCACGAAATTTCATAAGACCTCCCCCGTAGAATCGCACCATCCCGAGAATATGGCTCGGCCCAAATCAACATCAACGAGAATCCGGAATTCGACCCGGCCAAACTATCAACAATACCAACAATCCATACATTTAACAACATTATTGCCATCAATACAAGAAAGCATATTTGATTCACATTATCTAGCAAAACAGCCCGCACACAATTATAACTTCCATTTGAGTTGTTAAACTCTCATTTAGATCATAGAACCCGCAACAACATCAACTAAAATATTAAGTGAAATCAACTCACTATAACTTGCCGCAACATCATCATTCTCGGCCACAACACAATTCGCAACTTTACAAATTAAATAAAACATCAATAACACATTCCTTTACCTTTATCTTCAAGGACTACATCCATAACCTACACGTCGACAACTTTATTTCAACCCACCAAACCATCATTTTCCTCATAGAATCCACATTAACCACAACTAAAATATCAAATAAGATTAATTTACCATAGCTATCAAAACAACCCCTTATTCGGCCGCGACCACATCATGCATATTTCCATGGACTTTCATCTACTTCTATACATTACGACAACCAATATACTCATAATATTAATCTACCATTTCCACACAACACATACACACACACGGCCAAACATGCCATATACACGGCTAACCCCAACTAGCACACTAAATTTATGGCTTCCATGCATTTTTCCTCATAGAGTTCACAACACAACAACAATCAAACTACTACATGAATTCAATCCAATTGTTCTACACCCACACCCCATTCGCCACATGCATATCCATATGACCACCATGCAAACTCCCATATTCTCATAAGTTTTATCCTTTTCTACACACTACCACATATATGAACCCTTCATAACATACAAAAAAAGGAATTAAAGCTTACCTTTCTTCTTCAACTTCTTTACTTGACCAAGGTTGTGAACTTGCAAAAATGAACGGTTTTCTTGCCTCAACAATTACACCATGTTGAAGAGGACACTTGAATTAGTATAATACTTGAAGAACATGAATTTTTGACCAAGATTTCCCATGTTTTTTTTTTCTTTCATATGGCCGAATAGGCCTTTCCTTTTCTTTTCTCTCTTCCGTTTTTTTTTCTTTCCTTTCTTAAACATTCCAAATGGTAAGTTGCATATATATATATATATATATATATATATATATATATATATATATATATATTTATCATGTGAGAGGCACATGCCTCTCTAGAATTTTCTTGAAATTTTTAAGAAAAGATGACTTTATTTATTTTCTTTTTTCCCTTTTTTTTTTTTTGGTCATCTTTCTTCTCTTTTTTGTCACATGGCCAATATGGCCTCTTTAGAATTTTCATGAAACTTGGGTGAAATTCCCATTTTGCCCTCGACTTTTCTCAATATTACCATTTTGTCCCTAACCTTCCGCATTATTTCCACGCCCATTTTGCGAATTTCTCTTCTTGCCCTTAACCTTTCACAATATTTCCGTACTAACAATAGTCATAAATAATATTTATAACGACTCGTTCATTAAGAAAATTTCTGAAAATGGTCTCGCCCTTAACTTTCCACGACGACTTTGGAATTTCCAAACGTACAATATACGGCTATAACATCCTCTCCTTTGAACATTCGTCCTCGAATGTTCAATTGACCTCACGGGTCTTGTAGCACTTCGGGAGGGGTTCCTTCACAATCCGACAGCTCTTCTTTTTCGACTCTACGCACAACATAGCAAAATTTCTACCATAAGTTTTCTCTTCACTTTCTGTCGATGCCCTCACATATGGGATATCGTACATGTTCATACACATAGGCACACATAATTAGTATCAACTATGTCACACCCCAATCTTGAGCAGGGTGTGATGGGCACCGACTCGAATCGAGCCGAGCGAACCCGCCGACTCCTACCACGTACTCAATTTTTTTTTTCAAAACCTTTAAGACAAGTAAACATAAATAGTTTATGGAGATATCCTTTTGTTGCTTTTAAATCAAATAAAATATGTAATCGTGCATAACTCGTATCATAATACAAAATCGACTCCGAAACCCATGACTCGTCCGCAAAGTCTCTAACCGTAATCGTAAATCCCGGTACGTGTCTTTATGACTCGGCTACACTCCGTGCCAAATGGAGCTTGCCAATTACGCCGGAACATCTTCTACCTTGGCTTCTATCCGTCCGGGTGTACCGCGTGGCATGAACGCACCCAGAAGAAGAGGGGTCGATTTAGCAATGTACTGAGTATGTAAGACATGAACAGTAACAACATAGTAAAAGCTGTACATATGAGATATATCATGTGTAAGACGGTAACCTGTGCAGAGTAATAACTATATGGAAGCATAGACATTACCACAGTATAGAGGAGCAACCTGTACATGTGAGTGCCACTCAGTATGAGGCCATGCACGCTTAGTTTTTTTCTTTTTCTTATTCTCGAACACGGTGTTCACTTGTTTTTGTACATAGAAAACGTATACTTTCGAAAAACGTTTTTTTTTTCATGCGGATAGACGCCGAATTCACCGGCTCTCCCAACCCCCTCCCCAACAAAGGTCCCAAGTATATCATATTATATAGATATATAGCACGTAACGTACGCGCGTACGGCTCTCCCATAAATCCCGCGTCCACCGGCATCCCGCGTCCGGATGATAAGCCACCGAATCAGGGACACAAGTTGCCCTCCCCATTCCCCACATATACAATATACAAGTACATTCATCAATATCAGATATTATATACATTATCATATAAACGCTTAAACAAAGATGCATGGGAGCCCAAGGAAAAGCTATAACGCTATCGGAGTGACGTAAGGTCGGTAACCTCCGATTTATTATGAAATAACCATGGGCGCTTTATCTCACCTTGAAGGAACTAGTAGTAAGGCGAGACAATCAATGAAGGTCAACATTATGAATAAACATGGAGTAGAATCATAGTATAGCATTTCATGTACTTTGGAACCTTTAGACATGAGATCATTCTCGTCATAGTTATCATAGTACCATTCTCATTTTCTTTGACATCGTCATAGCCATTGAAAGACATAGCCTTGACTATTATCGTTATATACCTTTCTTATTCCTGGCTTCATTATTATCATCATAGAACTATGGTCGTCGTTTTAGTTAGTAGGACTTTCGATGATATAAAGCTTGATTTTTAAAGAAAAACTGAGTATTTTGGAAAAACACTGGTAAACTTTTTAGAGAAGAAAATCATGCGTTGGGGTCGAAGGTTTAGTTAAAACAACTACTAATTTGATACTAGGAACAATAACCAAAAACTTTTATTAGCTATAGCATGAAAATAAGCTTAATGTAACAATAAGAAGGGATTTGGGAATAGTGGGCCCGCCTCGGTCGAATGAGGCGGCGTACACAATTTACGTATAATACATTTCATAATGTTGCTTATGGAAGTCTTAGGATGATCGGGTCGTATTCTTGCAAGTCCTAGGGTGTTTCGACCTTTCTTTCACTATTCAAGCACTTTTGGTTCAATGCCACTGAATGAATAGTAACTAGTTTTCAATCTCGGATTTCTAGAGTTAGGGGAAGTCCCCGAGGCGCGAAATCAAGCCTACACGTCTAAGACATGCCAAAGAAAGGAAATAAAGTCTTACATACCTCTTTCCGCTCCATATGCTGTTCCAAATTCAAGCTCCAAATTCGCCAAAATCTACAATTTGGTCATGTTTACCAAAACTTAATTATGCATTTAAAATCGGATTCTTCAATGACACTTGGCTACCGAAATTTCGACAAATTTCCCAAATATACCATGCCACCGAGTTTAACTCGGCCGATTTCAACCAACAACAATCCCGGAATGCAACCCGGCCAAACTATCAACATAAAGTCAACAACCGTGCTAACAATTTCCATATTCAATCCAAACTACATTATAATAACTCAATGAATATATTACTTCCTTCAAAGCCTTCCAACTCCAATGAAAACACTAATAACCTTATAATACATGTTCCAACAACACCATACCAATATCATTGTCTTTTATTCATGTAAAAACATAATATTCAATTTACACAAACTTCAACCACAAGCCTCCAGTTACCATAATTTCTCTAAGATCATTAAGCTTTTCATTAGCAATATAGAATCCACAACAACAACATGCATGTTTTCATGAATTTTCATCCGTTTCTATACATTTCAACAACAAGAAGCACATTATATGAAATTAGTCCATTCTCTCCATACCTTGTCACACATGCACGGCCCAACTTCAACATTGTTCTTCTATGAACTTCATTCATTTCTTGGCATTACCACATATACAATTTATCCATGACAACAACACAATCGAAATACTAAATAAAATCCATTCATCACATTTATACAATACACTACATGTTCGGCCATAACCACACACACACCCCTACATCCATTTTCTTCATTCTACCATACTCAACAACATGCACAAACATTCATAACATCAAGAGGAAATGAATTCTTACCTTTTTTCCTTCAACTTCTCCTTTACTTATGATCATGAACTTGCAACAAAGAGGGGGTTTCTTGCTCCAACAACTCTTCCATGTTAAAGAGGGCCTTCAAATTGGTAGAAAACTAGAAGGAACTAATTTTTCCAAGACCAACATAGAGGGGCTGGTTTCGGCCAGCCCCTTGGCTGATTTTCTCCTTCTTCTTTTTTTTCTTTCTTTCTTGTTCTTTCTCTCTTGTTACAAAAAAATGACCACTCCTCTCTCTTATATATATATATATATATACATTGCATGCATGTGAGGGGCACATGCCCCTCTCTAGAAAAGTCTTCCATTTTTCTTGATTTTTCTTGAAATTCCTCTTTATCAAAAGATGACTCACTTGTCATCATTTTCCATTCTTTTCTTTTTCTTTTGTGTCACATGGCCAATTTGTCCCTTTTTAGAATTTTCATGAATCCTTGGTGAAATTACTATTTTACCCCTCGACTTTCCTTAATATTACCATTTTGTCCCTAACCTTCCACATTATTTTCACGCCCATTTTATGAGTTTCTCTTCTTGCCCTTAGCCTTTCTCAATATTTCCACAATACCAATATTCATAAATAATATTCCCAACATCTTCGACATCAAAATTATTTTAGGACATAGTCTTTGTCCTCAATTTCTCACCATTGTCCCACAACGTCCGACATACGAAATACGGCTATAACATCCTCCCCCTTTAGAACATTCGTCCTCGAATGTTCAACTAACCTTATGGGCGTACATACTCTGAGGGTTCCTTTTATAACTACTCTTTTCCCCTATGCCCGTTCCTTATCCTTTACCTTATTTTCTCTTAATCGAACTCCTCGGCCTCCCCCTGGGGGGCTCCTTATATGCCGATAGTCCTTTTATGAAGTCTTTGTTGATACCTTATTCCTCGCCTTCTTTCCAATCCCATGCCTTACATATCGGGAACTCTTTACTTTTTACCTTTTTCCGGCACCCCGATCTCCTTATTTTCCAGCTACTCACTCTCTTTCTTTTCCGAATATGGTACACATTTTCATCTCTTTGTATATATATATACATTTACTATCAACTAACCCACAAGGTACTTTCCAACGCTATTCAAGCCTATCCTAATTCCCGAGCCGTGACACACTTCCTGTCTCTTTTCCGGACTCATCCACCTCGTCTTACGCGTCCTCTTAAGGTCTCCATCCATCCATATATTCTAGTTTTCCTTAGGTTACTCTTAACTGTTCATTTGTTCCTTGTACCTCAATTTGTAGAACTTTTGGTTCACTTCCCAGGGGGTCACCCATCATAGAATTGCTCCCACCTGAGCACGCTTAACCTCGAAACTTTGCTAAAATTTGATGCCTTAACACTGATATTTTCGCGTCTACCTCCTCGTATACCCTTTATTACCCCTAGAGCCACTCGAAACCTTACACTTCCGAGACATTTTCGTAATACGTCCCTTCTTTTACAATGACCGTTTACCCTTTACCAAGTCCCGATGATCACTTTCCGCCGCATGTACGACTATTTCCCCGTCCGGCGCCCACCACGTAATGGAACAAGTATATCGGTCAATCTTACCTTTTCGACTTTCCATATCATCATTCGCCTTTTTCCGCGATACGGGCGCTGCGCGGAATCAACGATCAATATAAGGAATCTTTATTTCCTCGTGTCCGGCTCTATCGCACGATCCAATGACGGAAAGAAGGTCAACCATTCCTAGATGCCCCCGCAAAGCCTCCTGTCTATAGACGTGGCCGCTTCACACACATAAACAGACTCTACCGGACACGACTTTGCAGACAACCCTTGGACCGACCTGCTCTGATACCACTTTGTCACACCCCAATCTTGATCAGGGTGTGATGGGCACCCGACCCCGTAACCGGAGCCGAGCGAACCCGCTGACTCCTACCACGTACTCAATTTTTTTTTCAAAACCTTTAAGACAAGTAAACATAAATAGTTTATGGAGATATCCTTTTGTTGCTTTTAAATCAAATAAAATATGTAACTGTGCATAACTCGTATCATAATACAAATCGACTCCCAAACCCATGACTCGGTCCGCAAAGTCTCTAATCGTCGAATCGAAATCCTCGGTACGTGTGCTATGACTCGGCTACACTCCGTGCCAAATGGAGCAAATTACGCCGGAACATCTTCTATATCGCTTCGATCCGTCGGCGTACCATAACATGAACGCGACCGAAGAAGAGGGGTCGACACGAGCAATGTACCGAGTATGTAAGACATGAACAAGAACAACATAGTAAAAGCCACATATGAGATATATCATGTGTAAGACAGAATCATGCGAGTAATAACTATATGGAAGCATAGACAAGACCACAAAAGAGGAGCAACCTGCATACGTGAGTGCCACTCGTGGCGGAGGCCATGCACGCTTTTTTTTTTTTTTTTTTTTTTGAACACGGTTTTTTGTTTTTGTACATAGAAAACAAATACTTTTCGGTGTTTTTTTTTGTACATAGAAAACAAATACTTTTCTCCCAAACAAAGGTCCCAAATATATCATATTATATATATATATATAGCATGAAACGCCGCCGCTCGCGTAAATCCATTCTCCCATCCCGCGTCCGGATGATAAGCCCCGACCCCCCATCCCCTTGCGGGAGGACGACAAGCAAGGCCTTATTTTTATTTTGTTAAGTATATGAATGGTTTATGAAGCGGAATTATTAAGAAAGGTCAAGGGCATAAAGGGAAATTCGCAATATGCCTCACGGAAATATGGAGGAAGGCCAAGGGGCGAATTCGGAATTTCGAAAATAATTTTTCATGACGTGAAAAAAAAAGAGAGAAGGAGTGGGCTTGAATTGGGCCAACATTTGGATTAAGGCCCATATGAGAATTTAATTAAAAGGGCCCAAGAAAAGATGACTTAATAAGTCATCTTAATCATTAAAATCCTCTAGAATTCTCAAGAAATTTCAAGGATAAAAACAAAGAAAAGGAGGAGAAAAACTATCAAGGCCATTCGGCCATAGTAGACTCCACAAGACCTTGGGTGATTTTGCATCAAAAAAATTATTCTCTCTAGCCAAACAATCCATTAAAGAGTCCTTAGCAAAGTGAAAGGGGTGTTGGAGCAAGAAAGATTCATATTCATACAAGTGGTGGTTTCTAGCCAAGTGAAGAATTAAGGAAATAGGTAAGAATTCATTCCCCTTTTTGTATGCCATGGATGTTGTGCATGTTGTAGTATACAAAATGAATGAAAGTCATAAAGAATATGGAATAAGGGTGGTGGCCGTGTATGTCCTTGTGTGTGTGGGAGTTATGTCCTAATTATTTTATCTAGTGTTTGGTTGTTATTGTTGTGGATGCTATGTTGATCATGGAAGTTGAATAATTTTTGAGAAGTTGTAGCCGTGTATGGTTGTTGTAGCCGTGCTTATATGATGTTGTCAAAGAAAGGTGAATCAATTGTGTTTAGCATGTCTTGTGTTGTTGTAACGTGTAGAAAATGAATAAAATTCATGAAGTTGTGCATGATGACAAGTTGGCCGTAGGGTGGCTGTTTTATGTGGAGGAGAAGAACAAATTTTATTTTGTATAATTTGATTGTTGTATTGTAAATTCTATGACGTAAAATGAAGGTTTAACGATTCATGTTGAGATTGTAGTAGTTGGAAGCTTGTGGTGGAGGTTATGTAATTTGAATATAATGAATCTTGCATGTATGGAAGATTATGAGACTTGTGTGATATTGTTGGTATATGGATTATTAGTTTGTTATTGTTTTCATTGGAGTTGGAAGGTCTTGATGGAAGTAGTATATTGATTAAGTTGTTAGAATGCATCTTGGATTGAAATTGGAAATTGTTAATATGGTTGCGATATTATGATTGATGGTTTGGCCGGGTTGAATTCCCGGATTGTTGTTGATGAGAATTTACTAAGATGATTTTGGGGAATGATGTATTTACGAGAGGAAGTGCTTTGCCGAAATTCCGGTAGACAAGTGTCACTTTGAGATTCTACTTCTAGACACTTGAACTAACATTTGGTAAACATGACCAATTTGTAGATTTTGGCGAAGTTGGAGCTTGAATTTGGAGTGCCATAAGGAGCGAAACGAGGTATGTAAGGCTTCACCCTTCTTTCTATGGCATGCCTTAGATGTACTAAGTCGACTACGTGTCCCGAGGACCATTCTTTTTCTCGGAATCTAAGATTGAAAATAGTTACTATTCATTCAGTAGAATTGAATTAGAACTTGCATAAAATGTTGGAAAAACTTCTTGGACATCCAGAACTTGCACAAATAGGACTCGATCACCCCAAGACCCTCTCAAGTGACGCCATGAACTGTAATATACGTAAATTTAATATGCCGCCTCATTTGACTCGAGGTGGGCCCACTATTCCCGAATTCCTTCCTATTGTCCCCATTGACTTATTTTCATTCTATAGTTAAGAAAAGTTTTTGGCTATTATTTTAACTACTAAATCATAGTTGTTTTAACTAATCCCTCGATTTCAAAACATGATTTTCCTTCTTAAAAAGTTTACAAATGTTTTCCAAAATATTCGTTTTTCTCCAAAAACTAAGTTTTACAATATTGCAAGCCTTAATGGCTAAGACGACGACTATGACTCTATGATGAAGAAAATGATGATTCTACGATTAAAGGCTCCAGGTCTATGATCCCAGTGCCGAGATGAGAACGTTAAACTATTTCTTGAATCCTCGGCTTTACTCATGAATAGTGTTTTCCTTTAAAGATTCTAGGTACACAACGATGCCCTATGATTCTAGGTTATACTTTCTTATGAGATTGCTCTCCACTAATAGTCTCGCCTTATATTAATCATCCCTTCAAGGTGAGATAAGCGCCCTTAATTACTCTATAATATAATCGGAGGTTCCCGACCTTATGTCACTCCGATGGATACACGATTTTCTTGGGCTCCCCTGCATGCTATGATATATATATATATATCTATGTATAAAAATATATTTGGGGAAAACTGGGAAAAGGGCAGAGCGCTATGAGCGCTGGGTTACTCACGGTGCATGTATCCGTACTTGACTTGATATCATCCCGGACGCGGGATGCCCGGACGCGGGAATTATACTATGTGGGCGAGCCGATATATTCGGTACTATGATATACTATGCTATGCTATGATACTATGATATACTATGCTATGCTATGATACTATGATTTACTATGCTATGCTAAGATACTATGATATACTATGCTATGCTATGATACTATGATATACTACGCTATGACATAAAACTCTATTTTCTATGCCTATGAAAAGAAATGTTTTGTTTTCAAAAAGACAACAAGCATGCATGATATCCGGCCTGAAAAGGGTGTTCCTATGCACAGGTTACATTCTTATCTCAGTGTATATCCATGACTCCCCACGATATTGCTACTTATAATCTATGCTCTTGTTTATGTTATTTTTCCATGTCTTACATACTCGGTACATTATTCGTACTGACGCCCCTTCTTGTGGGCGCTGCGTTTCATGCCGCGCAGGTCAGCAGATAGCCGGAGTTGATCCCTAGGAGTTCTCTCAGCAGCATTTTTGCAGCGCTCCAGTTGTTTCGGAGCCCAGTTCCTTGGTACTACTTTTGTGTACATATTCGGGCCCGGCAGTACTCGGCCCTTCCTATGTATATGTATACTATGTTTAGAGGCTCGTAGACAGATATGTACAGTAGCTATTTGTACTCCCGGTTGTCCCCGTCGCTGTATAGTATGATAGTAAAGCTTATTAGCCTATGTTCAAATTTGTGCTATGTATGTTAATGATTGTCAAAAAAAAAAACGGCGTAGTTCATATGTGCGATAAGAGTCAGCGGGTTCGCTCGGCTCCGATTATGGGGTCGGGTGCCCATCACACCCTGGTAGGATCGGGGTGTGACAAAGTGGTATCAGAGCAGGCGGTCCTAGGGGTTTGTCTACGAGCCGTGTCCAGTAGAGTCTTGTTTATGGGTGTGTAGCGCGCCACACTTATAGACAGGAGGCTGCAGGGCATTTAGGAAATTTGACCTTCCTTGTATTCTAGATCGTGCGATAGAGCTATATTGAGAGGTTTTCCTTCTTCCTAATCCAGTGTTATATTTTCAGCGACGCTTGTGAAGATGAGAGTAACGGCCGCCGAGAAGGGTAAGATAGCAGCAGAAAGGCGGAGGCCGGTAAATGTTGAGGAGGGTGAGTCCTATAACGAGGCCACCTCTCGTGCTATTCGCACTCCGCCAATGTTAGGGGAGCAAGAAGGAGCTCCCATTCCAGCCCCGACCTCCTCCCCCCCACTTGAGGCTTCAATTCAGAGGGCTGAGACAGGCTGTCCTTCTGTTAACTCAAATAGTAGCCACTCAGGCTCGACAACAGGGCATGGAATTTGGTGATGGGGGTCGCAGAAAAAGGGCCAGAAGAGAGTATGAAGGGGGACAGGTACAGGAGCATTTTGAGTATTCAGGACCAGATCGAGGTGCTAGAGTTTTGGGGTCCCGCATAGAGCCGACTTCAGCAGTACGGGGCTACCCCCACCGCGGTGCGCGCGATGTGACAGGCCACACTCTGGACAGTGTTACTTAGATACAGGAGCTTGCTTTGTTTGTGGTCAGATTGGCCATGTGATGCGCGATTGCCCGCGGAGGTATGATAGAGATCAAGCTCAGCCCGCCGGGTTAGGTCAGGGCTATGGAGTTTTGGGTCCCCGGTATAGCGGTGAGTCTAGCCAGAGAAGACCACCCGTATCACGATGCCTTCGGTGCCGTAGATTACATGCGGGGCCGTGTCGCGCGGGTGCAGATGTTTGCTATGCCTGTGCTAGGCCGGGTCATTTTATGCGCGACTGCCCATCTCGACATGGCAGAAGTAGGGTTCAGCCCGCGAGAGTAGTAGCTGACCGACAGGATCCTGAGCTATCCCCTGATGATGTACCAGGTATATTACTAGTATTCTTCTATAATATATATGTATCGACTAATTTAGGTTTATAATGTTATATATACATCGCACCTTATATTACTGAGCGTATTGGGTTAGGAACCCGATAGAAGTCGCGAAGGTTGGGACGGACTAGACTAGCAGAAAAGGGAGAAGGATATGTTAGACCTAAATTGGACCAGGACAACTCAAGTTTCGATAAGGAGGACCTATTAACTTAAGGCCAGCGCTCAGAGCGAAGTTAATTAACTCGCGGCCTACAAGTAACCTGGGCTTCCAGAATGGATATGTTAAGCGACGTGTGAGGCATCTATGCAGGAGACCTCCCCGAAGTGTCATAATACACTATGAGGCCAGTTTAACATTCGAGGACGAATGTTCTAAAGGGGGGGAGGATGTTATATCCCGCATTTTGTGCAATCGGATAATTCAAGACAATTGCGGGAGGACGACGAGCAAGGCCCTATTTTTAAGTTGTTAAGCATATGAATGGCTTATGAAGCACTTAGAAGCGGAATTATTAAGAAAGGTCAAGGGCATAAAGGGAAATTCGCAATATGCCTCACGGAAATATGGAGGAAGGCCAAGGGGCGAATTCGGAATTTCGAAAATAATTTTTCATGACGTGAAAAAAAAAAGAGAAGGAGTGGGCTTGAATTGGGCCAACATTTGGATTAAGGCCCATATGAGAATTTAATTAAAAGGGCCCAAGAAAAGATGACTTAATAAGTCATCTTAATCATTAAAATCCTCTAGAATTCTCAAGAAATTTCAAGGATAAAAACAAAGAAAAGGAGGAGAAAAACTATCAAGGCCATTCGGCCATAGTAGACTCCACAAGACCTTGGGTGATTTTGCATCAAAAAAATTATTCTCTCTAGCCAAACAATCCATTAAAGAGTCCTTAGCAAAGTGAAAGGGGTGTTGGAGCAAGAAAGATTCATATTCATACAAGTGGTGGTTTCTAGCCAAGTGAAGAATTAAGGAAATAGGTAAGAATTCATTCCCCTTTTTGTATGCCATGGATGTTGTGCATGTTGTAGTATACAAAATGAATGAAAGTCATAAAGAATATGGAATAAGGTGGTGGCCGTGTATGTCCTTGTGTGTGTGGGGAGTTATGTCCTAATTATTTTATCTAGTGTTTGGTTGTTATTGTTGTGGATGCTATGTTGATCATGGAAGTTGAATAATTTTTGAGAAGTTGTAGCCGTGTATGGTTGTTGTAGCCGTGCTTATATGATGTTGTCAAAGAAAGGTGAATCAATTGTGTTTAGCATGTCTTGTGTTGTTGTAACGTGTAGAAAATGAATAAAATTCATGAAGTTGTGCATGATGACAAGTTGGCCGTAGGGTGGCTGTTTTATGTGGAGGAGAAGAACAAATTTTATTTTGTATAATTTGATTGTTGTATTGTAAATTCTGTGACGTAAAATGAAGGTTTAACGATTCATGTTGAGATTGTAGTAGTTGGAAGCTTGTGGTGGAGGTTATGTAATTTGAATATAATGAATCTTGCATGTATGGAAGATTATGAGACTTGTGTGATATTGTTGGTATATGGATTATTAGTTTGTTATTGTTTTCATTGGAGTTGGAAGGTCTTGATGGAAGTAGTATATTGATTAAGTTGTTAGAATGCATCTTGGATTGAAATTGGAAATTGTTAATATGGTTGCGATATTATGATTGATGGTTTGGCCGGGTTGAATTCCCGGATTGTTGTTGATGAGAATTTACTAAGATGATTTTGGGGAATGATGTATTTACAGAGGAAGTGCTGCCGAAATTCCGGTAGACAAGTGTCACTTTGAGATTCTACTTCTAGACACTTGAACTAACATTTGGTAAACATGACCAATTTGTAGATTTTGGCGAAGTTGGAGCTTGAATTTGGAGTGCCATAAGGAGCGAAACGAGGTATGTAAGGCTTCACCCTTCTTTCTATGGCATGCCTTAGATGTACTAAGTCGACTACGTGTCCCGAGGACCATTCTTTTTCTCGGAATCTAAGATTGAAAATAGCTACTATTCATTCAGTAGAATTGAATTAGAACTTGCATAAAATGTTGGAAAAACTTCTTGGACATCCAGAACTTACACAAATAAGACTCGATTACCCTAAGACCCTCCCAAGTGACGCCATGAACTGTAATATACGTAAATTTGATATGCCGCCTCATTTGACTCGAGGAGGGCCCACTATTCCCGAATTCTTTCCTATTGCCCCCATTGACTTATTTTTATTCTATAGTTAAGAAAAGTTTTTGGTTATTATTTTAACTACTAAATCATAGTTGTTTTAACTAATCCCTCGATTTCAAAACATGGTTTTCCTTCTTAAAAAGTTTATAAATGTTTTCCAAAATATTCGTTTTTCTTCAAAAACTAAGTTTTACAATATTGCAAGCCTTAATGACTAAGACGGCGACTATGACTCTAAGATGAAAAAAAATGATGATTCTATGATTAAAGGTTCCAAGTCTATGATCCCAAAGGTGCCGAGATGAGAACGTTGAACTATGTCTTGAATCCTCGGCTTACTCATGAATAGTGTTTTCCTTTAAAGATTCTAAGTACACAACGATGCCTATGATTCTATGTTATACTTTCTCATGAGTTGCTCTCCACTAATAGTCTCGCCTTATATTAATCATCCCTTCAAGGTGAGATAAGCGCCCTCAATTACTTTATAATATAATCGGAGGTTCCCGACCTTACGTCACTCCGATGGATACACGATTTTCTTGGGCTCCCCCGCATGCTATGATATATATATATATATATATATATAAAAATGTATTTGGGGGAAAAGCGGGAAAAAGGGCAGAGCGCGCTATGAGCGCCGGGTTACTCACGGTGCATGTATCCGTACTTGACTTGATATCATCCCGACGCGGGATGCCCGGACGCGGGAATTATACTATGTGGGGCAGTATATTCGATATATTCTATGCTACTATGATATATACTATGCTATGCTATGATACTATGATATACTATGCTATGCTATGATACTATGATTTACTATGCTATGCTAAGATACTATGATATACTACGCTATGCTATGATACTGTGACATAAACTCTATTTTCTATGCCTATGAAAAGAAATGTTTTGTTTTCAAAAAGACAACAAGCATGCATGATATCCGGCCTGAAAAGGGTGTTCCTATGCACAGGTTACATTCTTATCTCAGTGTATATCCATGACTCCCCACGATATTGCTACTTATAATCTATGCTCTTGTTTATGTTATTTTTCCATGTCTTACATACTCGGTACATTATTCGTACTGACGCCCCTTTTGTGGGCGCCGCGTTTCATGCCGCGCAGTCGGCGATATGCCGGAGTTGATCCCTAGGAGTTCTCTCGGCGGCATTTTTGCGGCGCTCCGGTTGTTTCGGAGCCCAGCTCCTTGGTACTACTTTTGTGTACATATTCGGGCCCGCAAAGACGGCCCTTCCTATGTATATGTATACTATGTTTAGAGGCTCGTAGACGATATGTACGTAGCTATTTGTACTCCCGTTGTCCCCGTCACCGTATAGTATGATAGTAAAGCTTATTAGCCTATGGCTATCTAAAAAAAAACACACATGCATAAAGAAATTTTCCGGGAATAAAATGCTTTTTACCTTCCCCATCACCCTCGGTATAACATGTGACAATAGCATTTCATGTACTTTGGAACCTTACACATGAATCATTCTCGTGTCATAGTTATCATAGTACCATTCTCATTTTCTTTGACATCTTCATAGCCATTGAAAGACATAAAATTGACTATTATCATTATATACCTTTCTTATTCACAGGCCGTTATTATTATCATCACAATCATGGTCGTCGTTTTAGTTAGTAGGACTCGATGATATAAAGCTTGATTTTTAAAGAAAAGCCGAGTATTTTGGAAAAACAACGGTAAACTTTTTAGAAGAAAATCATGCGTTGGGGTCGAAAGGATTAGTTAAAACAACTACTAATTTGATACTAGGAACAATAACCAAAAACTTTTATTAGCTATAGCATGAAAATAAGCTTAATGTAACAATAAGAAGGATTTGGGAATAGTGGGCCCGCCTCGGTCGAATGAGGCGGCGTACACATTACGTATAATACATTTCATAATGTTGCTTATGGAAGTCTTAGGATGATCGAATTCGTATTCTTGCAAGTCCTAGGGTGTTTCGACCTTTCTTTCACTATTCAAGCACTTTTGGTTCAATGCCACCGAATGAATAGTAACTAGTTTTCAATCTCGGATTTCTAGAGTTAGGGAAGTCCCCAGTAGCGCGAAATCAAGCCCACACGTCTAAGACATGCCAAGAAAGGAAATAAAGTCTTACATACCTCTTGCGCTCCATATCTTGTTCCAAATTCAAGCTCCAAATTCGCCAAAAATCTACAATTTGGTCATGTTACCAAAACTTAATTAGTGCATTTAAAACTCGGATTCTTCAAATGACACTTGGCTACCGAAATTTCGGCGGCGTTTCCGTAAATATACCATGCCACCGAGTTTAACTCGGCCGATTTCAACCAACAACAATCCCGGGAATGCAACCCGGCCAAACTATCAACATAAAGTCAACAACCGTGCTAACAATTTCCATATTCAATCCAAAACTACATTATAATAACTCAATGAATATATTACTTCCTTCAAAGCCTTCCAACTCCAAGCTGTTAAAACACTAATAACCTTATAATACATGTTCCAACAACACCATTACCAATATCATTGTCTTTTATTCATGTAAAAACATAATATTCAATTTACACAAACTTCAACCACAAGCCTCAGGTTACCATAATTTCTCTAAGATCATTAAGCTTTTCATTAGCAATATAGAATCCACAACAACAACATGCATGTTTTTCATGAATTTTCATCCGTTTCTATACATTTCAACAATAAAGCACATTATATGAAATTAGTCCATTCTCTCCATACCTTGTCACACATGCACGGCCCAACTTCAACATTGTTCTTCTATGAACTTCATTCATTTCTTAGCATTACCACGTATACACTTATCATGACAACAACACACAATCGAAATACTAAATAAAATCCATTCATCACATTTATACAATACACTACATGTTCGGCCATAACCACACACACACCCCTACATCCATTTTCTTCATTCTACCATACTCAACAACATGCACAAACATTCATAACATCAAGAGGAAATGAATTCTTACCTTTTTTCCTTCAACTTCTCCTTTACTTATGATCATGAACTTGCAACAAAGAGAGTTTCTTGCTCCAACAACTCTTCCGTATTGAAACAGGGCCTTCAAATGGTCAGAAAACTAGAAGGAACTAATTTTCCCAAGACCAACGTAGAGGGGCTTCGTTTCGCCACCCACTTGTCGATTTTCTCCTTCTTCTTTTTTTTTCTTTCTTTCTTGTTCTTTCTCTCTTGTTACAAAAAAATGACCACTCTCTCTCTCTTATATATATATATATACATTGCGTAAATGTGAGGGAGACACATGCCTACACATCTAAAAAGTCTTCCATTTTTGCGATTTTTCTTGAAATTCTCTTTATCAAAAGATGACTCACTTGTCATCATTTTCCATTCTTTTCTTTTTCTTTTGTGTCACATGGCCAATTTGGCCCTTTTTAGAATTTTCATGCGAATCCTTGGTGAAATTACTGTGATACCTCGACTTTCCAATATTACCATTTTGTCCCTAACCTTCCACATTATTTTCACGGCCCATTTTGTGAGTTTCTCTTTCTTGCCCTTAGCCTTCTCAATATTTCCACAATACGAATATTCATAAATAATATTCCCAACATCTTCGACATCAAAATTATTTTAGGACATAGTCTTTGTCCTCAATTTCTCACCATTGTCCCACAACGTCCGGACATACGAAATACGGGCTATAACATCAACCCACAGAATACTTCCAGACACTATTCAAGCCATCCACCTCAAACCGTGACATACTTTTCATTTCTTCTTTAATCTGGGCTCGCATGCCGCGTAGCCTTTCGTGGTCTCCAACTCATCTGCATACCGACTTCACTTAGGCCACCCTGGGTTTTCATTTGTCCTTTTTAACTAAATCTTTTAATTTTTCTCTTCCCTGGGGGCACCC
>NC_081349.1:67846841-67853626 GCF_029784015.1 Lycium ferocissimum
CAAAACCTTGTCCTAGCCGAGAGGTAGAAGGGTGAAGGAAAGGTATGATTCTATCTTGTTTTTCATATGTTATAGATGATTGTGTATGTTGTGGAGGGTGTGGATGAATAAAGTTCATGAGTTTGTGGTAAGTTGTGGGTGTGGCCGTGTGTGCTAGATTGTATAGGGGTGGAGGACTAACTTATTTAGCATGTTGGATTGTTGTTTTATGGATGATTGGTACATGTTGTAGTGTGTAGAATTGAATAGAAGTCATGAAAAATATATGTATAGAGTGATGTGGTTGTGGCCGTGGATGGTGCCATATGTGGTAGGAAAATGGATTGATGTTATTTTGTATGTTGGTTGTTGTTGTTATGAATTATGTGATGAAGAAATGAATGAAATGCATGGGAATATGATGTTGGAATAATAGCCGTGTATGTTGTTGTAGTAGCCGAAAGTGGGCTGATTTGGTATAGAATTTTGGTTGTTGTCGTTGTGAATTTTGTGATGTAAAATGAAGGTTTGATGATCCAAATTGAAGTTATAATGGTTGTGGGCTGAATTGGAAGCTAATATCATTCTTATGTAGATCTTACATTCATGCTAATGACTATGCTAACAAGTGAGTGGTTGATGTAGTTTATGAGTTTAGAAGAAAAGAAATGTGTCGTCGATGTTTATTTGGACTTGGAAGGTTTTGGATTGCCTTGTATGTTGGATGGGATGATTTGAATATTATGTGGACTACTTGAAATTGTCACACCCCAATCTTGATCAGGGTGTGATGGGCACCGACCCGTCTTGGGAGCGAGCGAACCCGCCGACTCCCACCACGTACTCAATTTTTTTTTCAAAACCTTTAAGACAAGTAAACATAAATAGTTTATGGAGATATCCTTTTGTTGCTTTTTAATCAAATAAAATATGTAATCGTGCATAACTCGTATCATAATACAAATCGACTCCCGAAAACCTACATGACTGTTCCGCAAAGTCTCTAAATCGTAATCGAAATCCCGGTACGTGTGCTATGACTCGGCTACACTCCGTGCCAAATGGAGCTTGCCAATTACGCCGGAACATCTTCTACCTTGGCTTCTATCTCATGTCCGGGTGTGCACCGCGTGGCATGAACGCGGCCCAAGAAGAGGGGTCGGTACGAGCAATGTGCGAGTATGTAAGACATGAACGATAACAACATAGTAAAAGTGCCGTACATATGAGATATATCATGTGTAAGACGGTAACACAGTAACGAGTAATAACTATATGGAAGCATAGACAAGGTACCACGGTGTGTAGTGGAGCAACTTTGTACATGTGAGTGCCACTCAGGGCGGAGGCCATGCACGCTTAGTTTTTTTTTTCCTTTTTCTTGTTCTGAACACGGTGTTCCTTGTTTTTGTACATAGAAAACAGATACTTTTCAGAAAACAGTATTTTTTTTTTCATGCAGTACAGACGCCGAATTCACCGGCTCTCCCAACCCCCCTCCCCAACAGTGTCCCAAGTATATCATATTATATAGATATATAGCACAGAACAGACGCCGCGTACGGCTCTCCCGCAAATCCCGCGTCCCGGCATCCCGCGTCGGGATGATAAGCACTGAATCGGGTGGACACGATTTACTCCCCCATTCCCCGCATATACGGTGTATACAAGTACATTCGTCAATATCGTGTATTATATACATTATCATATAAACGATTAAACAAAATGGGAGCCCAAGGAAAAGCTATAACGCTATCGGAGTGACGTAAGGTCGGTAACCTCCGATTTATTATGAAATAACCATGGGCGCTTTATCTCGCCTTGAAGGAACTAGTAGTAAGGCGAGACAATCAATGAAGGTCAACATTATGAATAAACATGGAGTAGAATCATAGTATAGCATTTCATGTACTTTGGAACCTTTAGACATGAGATCATTCTCGTCCATAGTTATCATAGTACCATTCTCATTTTCTTTGACATCGTCATAGCCATTGAAAGACATAGCCTTGACTATTATCGTTATATACCTTTCTTATTCCTGGCTTCATTATTATCATCATAGAACTATGGTCGTCGTTTTAGTTAGTAGGACTTTCGATGATATAAAGCTTGATTTTTAAAGAAAAGCTGAGTATTTTGGAAAAAACCGGGTAAACTTTTTAGAGAAGAAAATCATGCGTTGGGGTCGGGCGGTTTAGTTAAAACAACTACTAATTTGATACTAGGAACAATAACCAAAAACTTTTATTAGCTATAGCATGAAAATAAGCTTAATGTAACAATAAGAAGGGATTTGGGAATAGTGGGCCCGCCTCGGTCGAATGAGGCGCGTACACAATTTACGTATAATACATTTCATAATGTTGCTTATGGAAGTCTTAGGATGATCGGGTCGTATTCTTGCAAGTCCTAGGGTGTTTCGACCTTTCTTTCACTATTCAAGCACTTTTGGTTCAATGCCACTGAATGAATAGTAACTAGTTTTCAATCTCGGATTTCTAGAGTTAGGGAAGTCCCCGAGGCGCGAAATCAAGCCTACACGTCTAAGACATGCCAAGAAAGGAAATAAAGTCTTACATACCTCTTTATCAAAAGATGACTCACTTGTCATCATTTTCCATTCTTTCTTTTTCTTTTGTGTCACATGGCCAATTTGGCCCTTTTTAGAATTTTCATGAATCCTTGGTGAAATTACTATTTTACCCTCGACTTTCCTTAATATTACCATTTTGTCCCTAACCTTCCACATTATTTTCACTACCCATTTTGTGAGTTTCTCTTCTCGCCCTTAGCCTTTCTCAATATTTCCACAATACCAATATTCATAAATAATATTCCCAACATCTTCGACATCAAAATTATTTTAGGACATAGTCTTTGTCCTCAATTTCTCACCATTGTCCCACAACGTCCGGACATACGAAATACGGGCTATAACATCCTCCCCCCGCTTGTAAACATTCGTCCTCGAATGTTCAACTAACCTTGGGCGTCATAATACTGCGGGAGGGTTCCTTTTATAACTACTCTTTCCCTATGCCCGTTCCTTATCCTTTACCTTATTTTCCTCTTAATCGAACTCCTCGGCCTCCCCGCTAGGGGCTCCTTATATGCCGATAGTCCTTTTATGAAGTCTTTGTTGATACCTTATTCCTCGCCTTCTTTCCAATCCCATGCCTTACATATCGGGAACTCTTTACTTTTTACCTTTTTTAAAAGACCCCGATCTCAGCTTATTTTCCGGCTACTCACTCTCTTTCTTTTCCGAATATGGTACACATTTTCATCTCTTTGTATATATATATACATTTACTATCAACTAACCCACAAGGTACTTTCCAACGCTATTCAAGCCTATCCTAATTCCCGAGCCGTGACACACTTCTGTCTCTTTTCGGACTCATCCACCTCGTCTTACGCGTCCTCTTAAGGTCTCCATCCATCCATATATTCTAGTTTTCCTTAGGTTACTCTTAACTCGTTCATTTGTTCCTTGTACCTCAATTTGTAGAACTTTTGGTTCACTTCCCGGGGGGAGTCACCCATCATAGAATTGCTCCCACCTCGAGCACGCTTAACCTCGAAACTTTGCCAAAATTTGATGCCTTAACACCGATATTTTCGCGTCTACCTCCTCGTATACCCTTTATTACCCGTCTAGAGCCACTCGAAGCCTTACCTTCCGAGACATTTTCGTAATACGTCCTTCTTTTTACAATGAAAATGTTTTACCCTTTACCGTCCCGATGATCACTTTCCGCTCGCATGTACGACTATTTCTGTGCGGCGCCCCGGCTCCACGTAACGAACAAGTATATCAGTCCAATCTTACCTTTTCTGACTTTTCATATCATCATTCGCCTTTTTCCGCCGATGCGGCGCGCTGCGGAATTCAACGATCAATATAAGGAATCTTTATTTCCGTGTCCGGCTCTATCGCACGATCCAATGACGAAGAAGGTCAACCATTCCTGATGCCCCGCGGCCTCCTGTCTATAGATGTGGCGGCTTCACACCCATAAATGTGACTCTACCTGACACGACTTTGCGAGACAACCCTTGGACCGACCTCTTCGATACCACTTTGTCACACCCCGTCTTGATCGAGGTGTGATGGGCACCGACTCCCGTAACCGGAGCGAGCGAACCCGCCGACTCCTACCACGTACTCAATTTTTTTTTTTTTTTCAAAACCTTTAAGACAAGTAAACATAAATAGTTTATGGAGATATCCTTTTGTTGCTTTTAAATCAAATAAAATATGTAACTCGTGCATAACTTCGTATCATAATACAAACCGACTCCGAAACCCATGACTGCGTACTCCGCAAAGTCTCTAACCGTAATCGAAATCTGTGCGTGTGCTATGACTCGGCTACACTCCGGGCCAAATGGAGCTTGCCAGTGCAATTACGCCGGAACATCTTCTACCTTGGCTTCTATCTGCTGGGTGTACCCGCGTGGCATGAACGCGACCCCGAACAGGGGTCGGTACGAGCAATGTCGAGTATGTAAGACATGAACGGTAACAACATAGTAAAAGTCGTACATACGAGATATATCATGTGTAAGACGGTAACAAAGTGCGGAGTAATAACTATATGGAAGCATAGACGGTACCACGCTTAGAGGAGCAACTCCGTACATGTGAGTGCCACTCGGGGCGGAGGCCGTGCACGCTTAGTTTTTTTTTTTTTCCTTTTTCTTGTTCGAACACGGTGTTCCTTGTTTTTGTACATAGAAAAACGGATACTTTTTTAGAAAACGGATTTTTTTTTTTCATGCGAAGATGACGTCCGAATTCACCCGGCTCTCCCAACCCCCTCCCCCGACGAGTGTCCCAAGTATATCATATTATATAGATATATAGCACGGAAACGAGACGCGCGTGCGGCTCTCCATATAATCCCGCGTCCGGGCATCCCCGCGTCCGGATGATAAGCTTGTTGAATCAGGTGGACACGGTTGCCCTCCCCATTCCCCACATATACGGTGTATACAAGTACATTCGTCAATATCGTGTATTATATACATTATCATATAAACGAGTTAAACGGCATTACGGGGAGCCCAAGGAAAAGCTATAACGCTATCGGAGTGACGTAAGGTCGGTAACCTCCGATTTATTATGAAATAACCATGGGCGCTTTATCTCACCTTGAAGGAACTAGTAGTAAGGCGAGACAATCAATGAAGGTCAACATTATGAATAAACATGGAGTAGAATCATAGTATAGCATTTCAAAGTACTTTGGAACCTTTAGACATGAGATCATTCTCGTCATAGTTATCATAGTACCATTCTCATTTTCTTTGACATCGTCATAGCCATTGAAAGACATAGCCTTGACTATTATCGTTATATACCTTTCTTATTCCGGCTTCATTATTATCATCATAGAACTATGGTCGTCGTTTTAGTTAGTAGGACTTTCGATGATATAAAGCTTGATTTTTAAAGAAAAAACCGAGTATTTTGGAAAAACAACGGTAAACTTTTTAGAGAAGAAAATCATGCGTTGGGGTCGAAGGTTTAGTTAAAACAACTACTAATTTGATACTAGGAACAATAACCAAAAACTTTTTAGCTATAGCATGAAAATAAGCTTAATGTAACAATAAGAAGGATTTGGGAATAGTGGGCCCGCCTCGGTCGAATGAGGCGGCGACACAATTTACGTATAATACATTTCATAATGTTGCTTATGGAAGTCTTAGGATGATCGGGTCGTATTCTTGCAAGTCCTAGGGTGTTTCGACCTTTCTTTCACTATTGACAACACTTTTGGTTCAATGCCAGAATGAATAGTAACTAGTTTTCAATCTCGGATTTCTAGAGTTAGGGAAGTCCCCGAGGCGCGAAATCAAGCCTACACGTCTAAGACATGCCAAAGAAAGGAAATAAAGTCTTACATACCTCTTTATCAAAAGATGACTCACTTGTCATCATTTTCCATTCTTTTCTTTTTCTTTTGTGTCACATGGCCAATTTGGCCCTTTTTAGAATTTTCATGAATCCTTGGTGAAATTACTATTTTACCCCTCGACTTTCATTAATATTACCATTTTGTCCCTAACCTTCCACATTATTTTCACGGCCCATTTTGTGAGTTTCTCTTCTTGCCCTTAGCCTTTCTCAATATTTCCACAATACCAATATTCATAAATAATATTCCCGACATCTTCGACATCAAAATTATTTTAGGACATAGTCTTTGTCCTCAATTTCTCACCATTGTCCCACAACGTCCGGACATACGAAATACGGGCTATAACAGAAATATTCTTAAATCTTGACGAAATGATCTCGGGTTGGTATGTGAATATGTGAATGTCGATGTTGACTTGAACGTATGTGGTTTATTGGA
This sequence comes from Lycium ferocissimum, assembly GCF_029784015.1. Classification (NCBI taxonomy): domain Eukaryota; kingdom Viridiplantae; phylum Streptophyta; class Magnoliopsida; order Solanales; family Solanaceae; genus Lycium; species Lycium ferocissimum. The sequence goes on from NC_081349.1 coordinate 67,853,192, forward strand.
ATATAAACGGAATGTCGTTGAATTATATAGAAAGGAGCTATTAATGTTAGAATGTGTTTGGAATCGATTATTGATGTTGTTATCATGTTGGTTGGTATTGTTGATAATGATTTGGCCGAGTTGCATTCTCGGGGTTGTCAATTATAGAAATGTTTACAAAATTTTCGTAGATGAAGTGACGGCTTGGAATTCGAGTTCTTCAATACTTGTGGCGAATGTTGGGTGTCCAACGACACCTTTTGTAGATCGCGAGAAGCCAAGACGCAAGTTGATTAGTTTCAAGGACGACGAAGGTATGTAAAGCTCACCTTTCTTTCTTTGGCATGTCTTAGTGCGTTAGGCTATGACCGAGCCTTGGGGTGATTCCACCTTAGATCGGGCTTAGGTATGTATTTTGTTCGTTCCGTAAGGTCTATTCTTAAATGGGACCAAAAT
>NC_081349.1:67853726-67941796 GCF_029784015.1 Lycium ferocissimum
TAGGTTCTTTTAGGATTGAATTAGATTGGGAGTGTTGATTAAATATATCCAAGGTTGCCCATAAATTCGCCCTAATTCGGGTCTTGCTTTTATCCTCTTTTCTCATCCCCTTTCGTATCCTTTATTTTTTCCGCGTTTGAATTGATTTGGCTTCATCCCCAAATCGATTCGTATCATTTGGCATCGAGCAAGGTTGAGGAGTTGTTCCATCAATTCTTCAATCTTTGTTGAACAAAAAAAATGTAAAAATTCGAAAAAGAAAAAAAATCGGAAAAATTGTTGTTGTTTGGTGGATTTGAAGTTAGAATCAAGTTCCTTGTGGTCAAATCCATCTAGATCTTGAATTTGGGAGGATTGGAGGTGTTTTGGAAAATCACCATTGTTGTTCTTGAAACTTGAAGAACTCCGTGTCGAGCCTGTGATTGAGTCAACTTAAAGCTAATTGGTTAGAGGGCTTTGTTCTCTTACTCATTAGGAGTCTAGATCTAAAATTTGGTGGAAAAACGAGTTGATTTGAAAATTGGGTGTTCTTCATGCTCTTGAAGACATTCAACTTTTCATAAGGAAGAAAAAGACCAAAAAAGGAGTTTTGATCCAAAATATTTTCCCCAAAGTTATAGAAAGTTATTTTTTCACCCCAAAAAGGAAAGATCCTAGATTGGGAGCGAGCCAATACATCAGCCAAATTCACAAAATTCGGCAAAGTTCGAGAAAAACGTCACGAGGCCGTGCTTTGGGCGTGGCTCAGGTAACCATCGCACGTTGGTGCTTGTGCTGCGGGCCGTGCGTCGCACGCATCGCATGACCAAAAAAAAAAAAATTTTTTTTTTTTTTGCCGTAATCTCAAAAAAAAAATAAGTTATTCAGTATTGCAAAGAGATTCGCAGAGAGTGGGTATCAGGTGCGATCCTTGTGCGACGATGACCATCGTACGACTCTAAAACTCCAAAAAAAAAAAATCTAAGTGTTAGATTCGTAGAGGGTTATTTCAGGCGCTTGGCTGCGGCGACGACAACCATCACACGACCATCAAAAGGTTGTTCTAAGTGTTCAAAAACGGTTCGATTCCGTCTTTAACTTCCTTTTCTTTGATTCTTACAACTAATTAACAACTTGTAATCGATCTTATTAGTTGTTAACTAGTTCTTAAGTCCTTAATTCTTTCGGCCAATTCTTTCAAGCTTTTCTCGCTTTTAAACCTCGTCAATCTTCTCGCTCAAGTCCTTTTGCTTTATCGAGTCGTCCGTCTTTCGATTAACAAGAATCTATTCCTTCACAAAGGTTAGCAATGCAGAATTGATTTGATTAAAACGTTCTTGACCAACCTTGGAAGAAAGTTTAGGGTGAGGTAAGGTTCTGAGAGTTGAATCTTGTTAAGTGAGGCTTTATTACTAACGTTGTGTGCTAGTTTTGCAGTTTAAATGTCGGTTAAAAATATGTAAGATTTCCTTAATACATGGAGGAATAGAATTGATTCTCCAAAGAATGGCGATGAATCCAAATTAGAAGCTAAGATAGATGTTATGGATGAACGGGTGGAACGCTTACGCAAGGTACAAAGAACGAAGATGGAGTAAGTCTAAGCCTTGTGAAGCGAAAGAGAGAGTGAAGGAGGGTTCCCTTAACCCTTCCAAAGATGTACTTGACACTTGCCGTAACTCTGTAGAGATTGAGAAAGAAAAGATCGAGAGGAGTAAGGGAGTGAAAAGTGACAACTCTATAGGGAAAAAGGAGAGGCTGTGGGGAGATGTCACAACCCCATTCTAACCCTTCTAACTTTTCTTTCTTCTCTAGTGGTTTGAAAAATGGTGCAGTATTCTTGGAAGCAAATCGAATGTTGAGCCTCAAACTTTAAAAGTTCGAAGAGGTAGATGAGAGCTTCCCGGGAGCAAATGGGCTCCCAAGTTGAGAACCATGGTAAAAGAAGATACTTTGTGTGCACTTCAAGGTAAAATAGCTAATCTTGACACTCCAATTCTTGTGAATGAGCATGTTGACTTGAGTGTGAGTGATAGCTTAGCCTTATGTGAGCTTAATGAGTCTTTACCTTGTGATGAGCTTAGTGCTATAATGACAATTGACAATGTAGTTGAAAAGGATGGTCAACACTAGTTGATCCTATTGATGACTATCTTGACTCTTCTTTTGAGTTCAAGTTATGTCCACCTAGTGTTGATCCTCTTGGTTTGCATGTTAGTACATTGTCATGTGAGATGTTAGGACACCCACTAGTTGATCCTAGCGATGACCGAATTGATTCTTCTAGCAAGATCAATTTGTGTCCAACTAGTGTGGTTGCTTGTGTTGATCAATTTGTTTGCTATGAAAATCCACTATTTGAGGACCTTTTGATGTGCTTAATGTCCCTCAATTTAGTGATAATATTGATGTAATTGATCATGTGAATAGTCATGTACCTAGTGGGAAGTTTGGTGATGTTGCAAATATAGTGTCCTTTGGAAACTACAAGGTATTTAGTAACCCACTATGGGATGATGATGGGCTTGGTCTTGATGACAAGCATGGGGTGGTTGAAGCTCTTGACACCATCCCCGATGACGAAAAGTCCTTCTTGAGGGTTTGTGACCCACTTGATGGACCAACGTCGAATTTGGAAAAGGCTTCCGAAAGTGATGAGTGCTCTTTAAAGAAGGGAGTGAATTACATGAACAAGAGCACACTTCTTGGAAGGACTATACTAGATCTCTAACCTAAAGGATGGGAAGATGCTACTTCTAGCTTGGCATAGGTTCGATAACCCTTTCCTTGTGATGGAAACTTTCCTTAAAAGGATATGACATGATAGTCGGGGAAGGATGCTTTGAAAAAGAAGGTGAAACTTGTTTGCAAATTGTTACTTTTTCCATAAGTGTTCCAACTAGTAGTGACTTGCTTGAACTTGTGCTTGAACCCTATAATGAGTCTACGCTTGAGGTCACTTTAGTTGAAGAAGTTGTTTTGTGTGACACCTTTCTTTATTACCTATTTGCTTATGATGATACCCATGTTTGTGTTGAGGGTGCATCCTTGATTGAGAGCGGTAATTGCGGGGTGAATAGTTGTTTCCTTAGCCATTCTTTGTGGATAATTCTTCCCTTCGACCCCGGTGCTAATTGTTGTGCATTGGTCGTGGGATGACATTTGGAGAGTTTTTATTTGCGGAATGAGGGTCCAATGTGTGGTGTGTTTTCTAGAATCAATATAGCATTGCATGCTTATTGTCTTAGGCCCTTCGATTTCCTTATCTTACCCTCGTTTCGTAATCCTTTGAGGGGTCAACTTCTTGGTGCCCCATATGTGGAGTTCTTCACATTGATGATGGATAGGTTATACCACAAGTTTCTGCATCCTTGGCATGTTGGACGATTTGTTTGTGCTAACACTAACCCTCATGCTTTGAGGATCTTGCTTGTTGTTATCTTTCCTTGGTTTTTGCTAGTTTCGGATTCGAGGACGAATCCTTTTGAAGAAGGGGAGGATTGATACAATTCGCGTGGCATCAAGGCCTTTTACAAGGAGCCAAGTGAGGGAACTTCAAGCTATGCAAGCATTATTCATGAGGAGGGACGTCCTTGAATACATTCTAGAACCTTCTGGAGATTTCAAGTGTTCATGATAGCATGGGAGGATAGTTTGGATAAGAGGGTTGAAGATGGTCATGCTTGCAATGTGGCTATTACTTGAAGAGTTGCAATTTCGAGTTCTTTCCCCAAAAGAAGACACCACAAGGCCCTTACTTCATTAAGGGTAAAAGTGTAATAATGTAGTTGTCTTCTTTTGAGCTTTAGTATAAATAGTAGTTTTTTTTATTTGGAAGACTTAGACTATTTTGAATATTGATATTTGGTATTGTAAAACTCTTGAGAGTTGAGAGCTTGTGAAGCCTTGGATTGTGTAATTGTTGAGAGAAAAGGTTGCTTGGGATTCAAATCCCTTGAGGTCTTCCTAGGAATTTGGTGTTTCTTTTGTTCTTAATTTAGAGGTCTTAGTTTTCTATAACTTTGGTTGCTAAATTAGGTCTTAAGTTGTGCCAAATTATCTATCCCTTTTGTTTCTTGCCTTTTATTTCGATTTTTGTTCTTAATCTTGCATCAATTGGTATCAGAGCTTGGATTAGATTTGTTCTATCAAATCTAGCCTAGGGTTTGTTACAAAAAAAAATCCTAGAAAACCCGAAACAAAAAAATTTGTTTGTTTTGTTGTTTTGTTATTAGATTCTTGTTCCTTAGTACGTTAGGGTTTCAAATCTTCAAATTTCGTGTCAATCGGGTCAATATTGAAGAATCCACCATTTTTGAGTTGAAGCTTTTGAAAACTTGAAGAACTTGAAGTGGGTCTTGTTGATTTGGATGAAATCGGGACTTGAAACTTATTGGGCTTTATTCTACAAGTCTTGGGGAGTCTATATCTGAAATATGACGGAAAAACAAGTTGATTTGAAGGTAGTTGGAAATTTGAAATTGTTGGTGTTCTTGAAGATCTTCAAATCTTCATAGGGAAGAAGACTCTCCAAAGGGGCATTTAATCCAAAGTTTTCAAGTCAAGATTTGGGGAAAGTGTTTTTTCTACCCCAAAAAGGTAAATACTAGGTTGAGTGGGCCCGAGAACGTCACCAGATCCAAGAAATTTGGTCCAAATTTTGAGAAGGTCAATTTCAACACGAAAATCAACATGCTTGAAAGGGGTACTTATACGGACCGTATCTTTTTATACGGACCGTATAAGTTGGTCGTGCTTCAGGATCAGCGAAGGCGACTTACTGTTTTGTGACATCATCTTATACGAGCACTTCCACGGACCGTATCCTCTTCTACAGACCGTATAAGTAAGGTCGTATAAGGCAAGGGAAAAAGTGACATCAGCTTATACGGACACTTACACGGACCGTATCTTTTTATACGGACCGTATAAGTTGGTCGTATTTCAGGACCAACAAAGAGCACTTACTGGTATTTCAGGACCAACAAAGAGCACTTACTGTTTTGTGACATCATCTTATACGAGGACTTCCACGGACCGTATCCTCTTCTACGGACCGTATAAGTAAGGTCGTATTTCTCAAGGTAATTTACATTGATCCAAGTTTCATTTCTCAAAAATTTCTTGACTCTCATTGTTGATTTTGTGTCCCTATTCCTTTGGTAGGGAGCAAAACAAAAAAAAAAAAAAAAATTCAAGTTGATACTTCAAACGCGGAAAAAGGAAGCCAAATCAATTCAAACGCGGAAAAAAAAAAGGATACGAAGAAAAGTGGATGAGAAAAGAGGATAAAAGCAAGACCCAATTAGGGTGAATTTACGGGCAACCTTGGATATATTAAATCCAACACCTCCCAATCTAATTCAATCCTAAAAGAACCTATACTATTTGAAATCAAGACAAGGAAAATTCAATTGAAATCCACAAATGAACAACCCTTCATGAAATCAATGGAATTAAAGGTTCAAAGACCAACAATGGAATCCACCATTAAAGCTACTAAACTAAGCTAAACAAACTATGATAATCCTATCATCACTCAAATACTCATCATCCAAAATCTAAGTAATGAAATGAAAGACAAGCTATATATACAAGCTAAGTAAAGAAGACTAATAGGCAATTACAATGCTACCCTTAATGAAGTAAGGGCCTTGTTTGGCTAGTCTTCTTAGTGTAGTCTTCAATTCAAGAATTAGCCTTCATGGCCAAACACGCCCTCCTTGCATAGATGGCCTCTAATCAACCTTGCATTCATGGCCTTCTTGCAAGCATAACCTTCTTTGATACGATCCTAAATGGCACAAATGACTCAACTACTCAAACTTCTGCAAGAAGGCCATGCATGCAAGGTTGATTAGAGGGCCATCTATGCAAGGAGGGGCGTGTTTGGCCATTGAAGACCAATCCTTGAATTGAAGACTACACTAAGACTAGCCAAAACAAGGCCCTTACTTCATTAAGGGTAGCATTGTAATTGCCTAATAGTCTTCTTTGCTTAGCTTGTATATATAGCTTGTTTTTCATTTCATTAGGGAGATTTGGATAAATTATGAATATTTTGAGCGTAGTTAGAGTTATATCTAGAGAGAGAACTTGTGAGAGGCCTTTGGTAGGCTCTTGTTGAATCTTGTGTTGTTGAGAGGTTGGTTGCTTGGGAATTCAATTCCCTTGAGGTCAACTTAAGAATTTGGTGTTTTTTTTTATGATAATTTAGAGGTCTTAGTTTTATATAACTTTGGTTGCTAAATTGAATCTTAAGTTGTGTCAAATTATCTATCTTTTCTTTTCCTTTTGTTTATCTTCTTAATTTCTCATTTCCGCGTATTCGTTATTGTATCATTCTTTGCACAAATAGCCAACTCCCGACCTTGTCCAAGTTTGCACATGTAGCCAATTTGCAGAAATGTCCCTATTTGCACATTTGGCCACTTTGCTCATTTGTTCCCCTTTCTAGTAGCTTCTTCTTCATGCTTGGCCCAAGCTACCTCCCACACATTATAGGCCTCATTGTGGGGCTTGTTGTCACACCCTAACAATGTTAGGGCATGACGGGCACCCGACTCTCATCAGAGTCGAGCGAACCCTTAGACATTCGCTCAATCAAAACCTGTTATTTCAAAAACTTTTAAGAACATAACACTTTTCCAAATAGAAATCATTATCTTTATAACGATTGAGAAAACTTTCAATCAAATAAGTACTTTAAACCAATTGAAATCATCTAAAACACATACTCTTTTAAAATCCACAAATGACTCAACTGACATCACTTTGTCGACATCTCGACAAACATACCACAGGACACTGTCTGCAGAAGTCTCTAAGAAGTAAACGAACATTATGAGTCGGGATGTGGCCCCGACATACCCATAATCATACATATCTATACACACTCATCACGGCCAAAATGAGGTGGAACTTGCCAATCCCGGGTGACCTCCAAGCATAACTTCGAACAATGCTGGGTCATGGGGCATGAACGCAGCGTCCCCGAGTGCAAAAGGACGTCGTACGGACAATGTACTGGGTATGTAAGGTGGTAACAAATCATAATCATAATTTGATTTAGGAGAGAAGAAATCACAATCTAACTCAATACCTGCAGCCTTCACTGCAAGAAACATAAATGTGCACACGAAGTCTTAAAATAATCTTTAAGTAAATAATGCAATCCAACACACATGACGCTTCCGACATGTTAACAGAATGGTCCTTCGGACGTACCGCTTCCGGCTAGTATCACAATTGTCCTTCGGACGGCCGCTTCCGCATAATAATGATGGCCCACTTCGGGCAGCCTCGCTTCCGCTTAATATCACAATCATGTCAACACAAACTCAATCCACAAGTATCAATTTCAATTCATATCATAAGTCACTAATCAATTCATCACAATCCAGTTATTAGCCTTAGTCTTTCATAAGAAGTTATCAAATTTGTATCTCACTAGACTTAGGAGGACATACTTTCAGGTTTGAGGGTAGAATTGTTATCAAATTCTTACTATTTATATTCTACTCAATTTCATCTTATTGCCCTACCCAAAGAATAAGTGATCATATCAGTACAAAGGGATGATACTGTGGAATGTAGACATAAATCGTAAACGAAATAAAGTAGTAAAATCTCGCACCCTTCGGAATGGTTTTGAAAATCAAACTTTATGTTTCCTTTAGTATAAAACTCATTTCCTCGAAATCATTAGTAAAACCATATACACAACACAACTTGGCACCTTATGGGTGTTCCCTTTGGAACAAAATAGGAGTACAATATCAATAAGCCATCACAAGAAACATTTAGACCTTACTCGTCTAAGAATGAAATCATATGGAGTATATATAGAATGAATAACAGCAAGAATCATGCCAAAGGAAGAAAGGTTTGCCTTACATACCTTGTCGCTTATGTGATTAGCTTAAATTATGCTTCCAAACACTGGCCAATCCACAATCAAGGTAAAGGAAACCCCGTAGACAACTTGAAAAAGGTTCATATACTTCTCTAAGCTTGTAATTAACTTCCGTAAATTCGGGCAGCATTTTCCCTGTAATCTTCGCTTCCCTCTAATTCCAATTCAATTTAACAACACAATCAACAACCAACAACAACAACAACCATCTCATATAAGTCTCTTTAAACTCAAAGCATCAACTCCCAAAGATATACACCAAAACAGCCTGGTATACGCTTTGTATACGATATCTTTATACACTTTATTCTCCCAAATTCAAGAACAACAACTTATCAACAACATCAACAACAATATAAATAATCATTTTATATCAATATCCAATTAATTCTATCCATTTAATCATACCAAAACAGCCCCCAAGTCATTTGATATCCAAAAATTATAACCGAACTTTCAACGTCATTTTCTCTATTCTAACCCGTCAAATCTATCAATGATCATGGTAAGAACATCTTAAACATACCTTATATGATCAGCCACCACGAAACCAACATCCCCCAAGTTCAACTTTTAGCTTAAAACGACGACGACAACTTGTACTACACTTTATCCTTCACGAGCCTCGGAATTCGGGGCCTCGAACTTGATCGATTCTCCACTTTCTCTCTCTAACTCTCCTATCTCCCTCTCTAAAAGTTTGTGGACTGCTTGATGTGTAAATGAATGAATTTTTATGACTTTAGCCCTTATATATGGGTCTTGGGTCGGTTCCCACCGACCTTGAGTCGGGTTGGGTCGAGCCCGGCGCCCAAAGATTACCTTTCTGTCTTAAAACGTCTATAACGTTTTATCCCTATGTCACATGCAGGCCCACGACCTATGTTTGGAAATCTAATTCAATTATCTACAACTTTCATATTTAGAGTTTTCCCAAATTCCCAAATAATGATGGGGTTATGGCCTCCCGAAGTCAGATCACCCGAAAACGTAACTTAAAAACATCTTTTTGGAGGGCTTACACTTGGATTTGGCTCAAGGTTCCGTCTTGAGTTTTGTTTAACTTCACATATATTGTCCATATAACTTTTCATATATCCTTTATAAAATCTCGACATGTGGACCCCACCTCAGCTTACGATTACGAGGGCTATATATCTTTTAACGTATCATTCCAAATATCATACTCATGCTGTCCTCATGTTAATACAGTATAATTTCATCCTTTATACTTGTAATATTTGCTCCTCCTTGAGCTCATATTAAGCCGTCTGCAACCTTAGTAACGTGAAATTTTCTGGGGTGTAACACTTGTATGGGCCTCTAAAGGCCTTCAACGCCATCCCTATCATCCATGCCGCTTGCAGAGCTTGAAGTTTCATATCTTGGCCTTGGATGTAAGTCTTGAAATGAGGTGTGCCAAGTATGATCATATCATAATCGTACTTTAGTGTCATGTGACAAGACTCCAATTTGTAGTTGTGATTGTGTCATGTAGATAGTCATGTGAGCGAAAATGCATTGAAAGATGACATTGGTTCTTTTGAGAGCGAAATGACCTGCTTTGACTCCTCATTGTTCATGGATTACTCTCTTGTAAAGGATAATGTTTTATTTGAGGATGACATGACTATTGAGAGTGATGAACCTGGTGGGGTGTTTGGTAATGTTGAACATTTAGTTTCCTTTGGAGACTATAATGTGATATGTAACCCACTATGGGATGAAGACACTCTTTCCATGATGGAGATCTTCCTTTGAGGAATTGTGATCCATTTGTGGGGAAGGAAAGTGTTACAAAGGAAGGTGATTCTTGTCTAGAAATTGCAAATTCTTCCTTTCATGTTCAACTTCATAGTAGCCCCTTGGATAATCTTGTCCTTGAATAGTATGGTGAGGTTACATTGGGGAGTGATATTGATGAGGAACTTATTTTACGTGATACCTTTCTTTATTACTTGTTTACATATGATGACATTCTTAAGCATATAGGGAGTGCACCTTATGTGGGAGAAGGCTCTTATGATCTAGCCGATTGTGTTCTTGACCATACTAGATGGATATTCGTCCCCTTTGATCCGGGTAACACCTTGTGTGACTTGAGATCACTATCTTGGGGGAGTCCTTGTTTGAAAAATGAGAGTGTTCTTATTTGGACATTATGCTACATGTCAAATAGAACCAATGTCGAGTTGCATACTTCGTATTTTGAATCCATTAATTTTATTACTCTATCCTGATGTCATGAAACTTGGAGGAATCAACTTCTTGATACCTCATGTGTGCAAATGTTAGTCATGATTGTCATAGATGTGTTGTTGTACCACAAGTTTGTTCATCCTTGGCATGAATATGTGATTATTGCGTTGTGTGCTAACCCTCAATCCTTGAGGAGTATGTTTTCGTATGTCTTCCCTTGGGTTTTGCTAGGTTCGGATTCGAGGACGAATCCTTTTGAAGAAGGGAAGGATGATACGATCCTACTTGGCACACTTCACTTCAAGACATCCACCCAAGGCCAAGTCATGGAACTTCAAACTCTACAAGTGGCGTGGATGACAATGATGGCGTGGCCTTTGGAGGCTCCTACAAGCCACACAAGATGGCTTATGATGTGTGGAAGGTGGCTTAGGAGTTGATTGAAGAAGAAGCTACTAGAAAGGGGACTAAATGCGCAAAGTGGCCAAACGTGCAAACAGGGACATTTCTGTAAATTGGCTACATTTGCAAACTTGGACAAGATCGGGAGTTGGCTATTTGTGCAAGGAAGGTTATGCTTGCAAGAAGGCCATGCAAAGTTGATTAGAGGGTCATCTATGCAAGGAGGGGCGTGTTTGGCCATTAAAGGCCAATTCTTGAATTGAAGACTACAATAAGAAGACTAGCCAAACAAGGCCCTTACTTCATTAAGGGTAGCATTGTAATTGCCTATTAGTCTTCTTTATTTAGCTTGTATATATAGCTTGTCTTTCATTTGATTTACGGAGCTTTTGATGAATTATGAATATTTTGAGTGTTTTAGGGTTATCTCTAGAGAGAGAAACTTGTGAGAGGCCTTTGGTAGGCTCTTATTGATTCTTGTGTTGTTGAGAGGTTGGTTGCTTGGGATTCGATTCCCTTGAGGTCAACTTAAGAATTTGGTGTTTCTTTTGATGCTAATTTAGAGGTCTTAGTTTTATATAACTTTGGTTGCTAAGTTGAATCTTAAGTTGTGTCAAATTATCTATCTTTTCTTTTCCTTTTTTTTTTATCTTCTTAATTTCTTGTTTTTGCATATCCGTTCTTGTATCAGAGACCCATATAATTGAAGAGTAGTAGGCTCATAGTTCGTCGTTACGTTTCAGGTCGATTAACACTAGTATGATAATCGTTTTGTGCGGAAGTGAACATATGTAGGAGCTGCTTTTGTTGTGAGTTGATTGAGGACTTCTAATCAAGGTAAGGTTTCAATTATTCTTTATGTATATGAGCTAGTCAAGCTTTACTTATATTGGCTTGTCAAGAATTTGTGAAACATCGACAAGAAGTCCTAGTCTATTGTTGAATGTTGACCTAATGGATTGTGGAGGTTATTCTTGTATTGTTGGAGGGCTGGACGTGTTGTTGATTGTTATTTTCATTGTTGTTGATGTTGTTAACGTGTGAATAAATCTTGGAAAGAAGAGGAGTTCAAAACTGTTGTTGTAGGATCGGAAACTGAGCTTGCCGCTCGCTATGCTATAATTATGAATTTTTGGGATTGTTCTTATGGTATTAAGGAGCTGGATTGATAGTGTTAGTTGCTGATGTTGTTAATATTGTTGTTGGTTGCTGTTTTGGATTTCGGAAGTAAAGAAATGTAGGGGAGGTGCTGGCCGATTTTCTAGAAATGAGCTACTAGCTTAGAAATCTGTTTCAAGCCCTTTCATAGCTTAACCATAGTTTTAATGTCTTGATGTAGGTTGAAGTATTACGGGCAGTACACACACACACACACATATATATATAGTGAGTCATTGATAAGCACAAAGGTATGTAAAACCCTTCTTCCTTTGGCATGAATTACATAAAATGAACAAACGACGAACACATGTGACTCCAATGAACTCTAGTTCTCAATAGTACTTGACATGATAGTTGTCTTTGGTCCCTCAAGTGTTAGTTCATCCAATCTATTCTCTCGAATCCCAAATGATGATTCATTTTGTACATGATTGCCCCTAGTACTAAGTGTTCTCACATCGATAATAACACTTTCAAAAGATATTCTGAGATTACAAGATTGTGCATTCACAAAAGAGTCTTCATACAGGATTATGAGTTACTAATGAAAGGCTTGGCATTTGTATACATTTTCATTGCATCATTTCACCGAGTCCCTTACTAAAGGGCCGGGTATGGTGTATATATATATATATATATATATATATAGATTTCACCGAGTCCCTTACTAAAGGGCCGGGTACGGTATATATTTACATAACCACGAATCAGCTGGCTTTTCTCACCGAGTCCCTTACTAAAGGGCCGGGTACGGTATATATGACTCCACTCACCGAGTCCCATACGTATATGACTCCACTCACCGAGTCCCATAATGGGCCGGGTACGATATGCAGAGTATATATATGCATGAGTCACGGCATAAGGTACAAATGCATTGGTATCCCTTGATTATCATACTTATCTCCTGTCATCTTTTCACTCACTCATGATCTTCATTACTGTACTTCATGCTTTACATATTCAGTACATTTTTTTGTCTTGCATCGAATTTTTTCTTCGGGGTGCATTTCATGCCCGCGTGTACATACACTCGGTTGGTGATCCTCCAGCCTAGGACTACTGCTCAGCTGTTTGGAGAGCTCCATTGTTCCGGAGCTTGAGTCATTTTGGTACAGATCCTTTGATATAGACTTATGCATATCCAGGGGTATGGCAGGGCCCTGTCCCGTCATATTTCACTATTATACTCTTAGGGAGGTCCGTAGACATGTGTGGGTTGTATATAGGTTTTGGTCGATATCGACATGGTTCGTTTTGGATATTCCCGTATATAGTGGTAGCCTTGTCGGCTTGCATATTTTATTATGTTTTGGTTAGCTGTGACTCCTCAGGAGACAGGTTCATTATGATATATGACGTTATGAGTCTATAGCTTGCTTTTACAAATTTCCATATTGTCCTTAGTTTCAGCCTGATTATATCTAGCAGGTTCGTATATGAGTGTCCAGCTCGGGCACTAGTCATGGCCCATCGGGTTGAGTCGTGACAATTGTATTGAGCAAGACATACCTTCTAGACAAAGCATCCGCCACCACATTATCTTTACCATTTTTGTAATGGATCACATAAGGCAAAGCTTCAATCAATTCTACCCACTTGGCATGTCTTTTGTTGAGTTTGGATTGACCCTTCAAATTCTTCAAGGATTCATGATCCGAATGAATCACAAATTCTTTGTGCCACAAATAATGTTGCCAATGGGTCAAAACCCTCACAAGTGCATACAACTCCTTGTCATAGGTTGAGTAGTTCAAAGATGCCCCCTTAAGCTTCTCACTAAAATAGGCCAACGGTTTGCCCTCTTGCATCAAGACACCCCCTATGCCAACTCCGGAAGCATCACACTCTACTTCAAAGGTCTTCTCAAAATTTGGCAATTGTAACAAAGGCGCCGAACTCAACAATGACTTCAATTCTTGGAATGCCTTTTCTTGCTCACCCCCCCCCCCCCCACACACACACAAAAGGAACCTCCTTTTTAATCAATTCGGTCATTGGGGAAGCAATTGTACTAAAGCCCTTTACAAATCTTCTATAGAAACTTGCCAACCCATGGAAACTCCTCACATCGGTTGCATTTTTGGGAGTTGGCCAAGTTCTAATGGATTCCACCTTTTCTTCATCAACCTCAACACCATGGACACTCACCACAAAACCCAAGAACACCACTTTATCAACCGCAAAAGCACAATTCTTCATGTTAGCAAACAACTTCTCATGCAATAAGACATGAAACACTAGCCTTAAATGGCCCACATGTTCTTCCATAGATTTGTTGTACATAAGAATATCATCAAAGTAGACAACCACAAAGTTATTGATAAAGGATTTCAACACATGGTTCATTAGGCGTATGAAAGTGCTACGTGCATTGGTTAGGCCAAATGGCATAAATTTAGGTGCATTGGTTAGGAAAAATGGCGTAACAAGCCATTCATAGGGCCAAACTTGGTCTTGAAGGCCGTTTTTCCATTCATCACCCGGATTCATACGAATTTGGTGATAGTCGCTCCTAAGATCAATCATGGAAAACACACTTGAGCCACAAATCTCATCCAACATGTCGTCAAGTCTAGGTATAGGATGTCGATACTTTACCGTGATTTTGTTGACGGCTCTACAATCAATGCACATCCTCCAAGTGCCATCTTTCTTTGGGACAAGAATTACCGGTACGGCACAAGGACTAAGACTCTCCTTGACTAGACCCTTCTTGAGTAACTCCTCAACTTGCCTTTGCAATTCCTTTGTTTTCTCCGGATTGCTCCTATATGCCGGCTTATTCGGGATTTGAGAACCCGGTACAAAATTAATTTGGTGCTCAATACCTCTCAAGGGAGGTAAGCCATCGGGCATTTCTTCCGGGAACAATGCTTCATATTCCTGCAAAAGAGAAGATATACTACTAGGCAAAGTGCTAGTAGCTTGGTTACCTTTTAAGAGAAGGTCCTTGTTAACAAGACACACTATGAAGTGTCTCTCATCAACCCCCTTTAAGCAATTACTTGGTTTGGCCAAAAAACATTTCCTGGAACCATCTTGAGATGTTCCCTCCCCACTTATGACCAATAAAGTCTCCCTCTCACTCTTCTCCTTCTCTTCCTTTTGATACTTCTCCCGAAGCTCTCTCATAACTCTATAATCCTCACTCACTTGGTAAGGGGTTAATGTATTAAGAATGTACTTCTTCCCCTTGACCACAAATGAGTATTTGTTAGTTCTTCCACTATGTTGGCTGATACATCAGATTGCCAAGGTCTTCCAAGCAATAGATGGCACGCTTGCATGGGTACCACATCACACAAAATCTCATCTTGGTACTTGCGAATGCTAAATTTAATGATGGCTTGCTTGTTGACCCTCATCTCACCACATTCATTGAACCATTGGAGTTTTAGGGATTAGTGTGCTTGCGGGTAGGGAATTTCATACTTTCAACCAAAAATTGGCTAACGGCATTCGTGCAACTCCCACCATCAATAATCAAGGAACACACCTTATCCATAATTTTACATCTTGCATGGAACAAATTCTCCCTTTGGTCACTCTCTTCCCTAGCTAGAGCCCCCATGGCTCTTCTAGCCACAATAGCATGATTCAAAGCCTCTTCATACCTTATCTCAACCTCTTCATCGGAATCACCCTCACAGTCACTTCTTTCTCCCTCGTCATCAATACCATTCCCACTCTCATCTTCATCTTTGGTCCGGTACCTATCTCTCAAAATGGTGATAGTCCTCCCGTTGGGACACTCACTTACATAGTGCCCTCTTCCTTGGCACTTAAAGCATTGGACGGTAAAAGAACGATTATAGTTGGGTTTAGAGTTGTTACCTCCTTTATCCTTATCATCACCCTTGGCTTTGTAGTTGAACTTGGCTTGAGGTGTTGGGGTGTTGGTCTTAGGCTTTTCCCAAGTGGAAGTTTTCCACTTCTCTTTGCCTTTGGTCCAAGTTGAAGATGATTTGCTTTCGTCTTTATAGGACCTCTCTTCTTTTAAATCCTCCTCAACCTTGGATGCGTCATGGAATGCCTCTTCAAGACTATTATAGGTTTTGAGCCTCATCGGTTTAGAGATGTCTCGATTCAAGTTGGCTACAAACCTTATAATAGTGTACTCTTCATGCTCTTCAATCTTGGACTTCATCCGCATATCCTCAAATTCATCAAAGTATGCTTCCACACTTTTCAACCCTTGCTTCAACATGTACTACCTTTTGAGTGCATCTTGGTGGTATGTGGGTGGAAGCCACCTTGTCTCCATGAGCTCAATCAAGTCGTTCTAAGTTGGGAGATCATAGATGTGTTGTTGAGCTCTTGGTAACTTCTTGGATTCCCACCAAGTAGAAGCGTACCCCTCAAATTGAGTGAGGTCATACTTTGCCTTCAAGGCCTCGGATACATTGTTCGTGAGGAAAATGCGCTCACTTTGCAATTTCCATTCAAGGAACTCTTCCGGATTGCTACCCCCTTGGAACGTAGGAAGGTTCACCTTGATGGTGTTCAAATTTCGCTCATTATCTTGCCATCTTCCCCGATCTTCATAACTTTAGGCCCTCCCTAAGTCTACATGACCTTGGAATCTAGGGTCATGGCCTGAAAACCTCTTCTTCCTCCCCTCCCCCGGTTATTCATCCCTCCACACCTTCCTCCTTGTCGGTTCTCATCCCACCACCTATCTTGTGGGTAATCATCATACTCTTCTTCATTCATGGGGTATTGGTATTGGCGTTGGTATTGGTTTTGGTTAAGAAAGGGATCTCGTATTTGGGCTTGGGGTGGAGCTTGGGGTGCTTGTTGTAAGATTACTTGAGGGATTGCCTCATTCGGGTTGTTTTGGTAAACTTGGGGATAGGTTTATTGATTGGTGTTTTGGAATGTGGATGTTTGGGGTGGAGGGTTGGTTGTTTGGGGTGGTGGAACTCTTTGGGTGGAGGTGATTGTGGCGTTGGGGTCGCACAAGGTATGTGCTTGTCCCGGGGTAATGGTTGGTGTGGTATCTTATGTTCTATTTCTATCACCTTCATTCCTAGAACGGGGAGTGCCCATTCTACTCGAACCATCCGCTTGAACTTTCTCAATACTCACCATCCGCTCATCCATAGCATCTATCTTAGCTTCTAATTTGGATTCCATCGCCGCTATTCTTTGGAGAATCAATTCTACTCCCTCCATGTTAGGGGGGTCTTGCATATTGTGAACCGACATTTAAACCTGCAAAACTAGCAAATAAGATTAGTAATAAAAGCCTCACTTCACTCGTATTGAACTCTCAAAACTTACCATACTCCCGTGCGCCTTCGAAGTTGTTAATGAATCGCTTAACCAATCGAATTCACACGGTTGCTTATACTTTGTGGTAGAATGGATTCTTGTTAAGATGAAGGAAGGACGACTCAAAGCAAACGGACAAGAGCCAATAAAGTTTCAACGAAATAAAACGAAGAAAAGCTTGAAAGAAATTAGCACGAAAGAAATGCGGACACAAGAACTAGTAAACACAAGTAGGAACAACTACCAAATGGTTACTAGTTGAGAGACACAAGAAACGAAAATTGAATGCTAAAATGGAAAATAAATAAAATTTCGGTCCTGGGTAGGTGATAACTTGAAAACGCGGCCATGAAGCCCCAATTGATCAAAGGTATCAATTTGAAACAACTAAATTTTTTTTGATTTCTATACTTTTTTCTTTTTTTGGTTCCCTACCAAAGGATTAGGGACACAATCAAACAAGCACTTCTAAGAAAATTTTGAAATTGAAATGAGTTAGAAGTGAAGAAATCGTAGTTGAATTAAGAAACTATCACCTTAGAATTGTTGTGGAGGAATCAAACCGTTTTGGGACACTTAGACGAACTGTCTGATGGTCGTGCGTTGGCTGTGCGTTGCGCAACCAGAGCACAAAACACCCCTCTCTGAATCTAACACTTAGAAAAAAATTCGAAATTTTCAGAGTCGTGTAATGGTCATGCGTCGCACAAGGATTGCACAAAATACCCCTCTCTGAATCTGTGCAACACACGCTCTGCAGAAAATCAAAATTTTTTGAAAAAATTTTGGCCACGTGCGATGGCCGTGCGTCGCACGTGCAGCACACGCCCGTGCTGTGCTTTGGCCGTGCGATGCGTGGTCAGAACACGCACTCCTGGGCTTCATTTTCTCGAACTTTGGGTCAAATTTCTTGGATCTGGTGACGTATTGGGCCCCACACGACCTAGGATTTGCCCTTTTTGGCCCAACAAACAACTTTCCACTTGCCCTAGGAAGAAATTTTAGAGCAAACCTTCTTATTTGGTCTTCTTCTCTAATATGAAGATATGAATGTTCTTATGTTCACCAAGAACACCCAAATGCAATCTAGGACCAAATCAACTCCTTTTTTCTCCAATTTTCAGATCCAAGCTCCCTTTGATATGGAGAACAAAGCCCACTAATCAATTAGCTCCAATTTCAACTCAATAACCGAACCCACTTTTTGATTTTTCAAAGCTCAACAATGGTGATTCACTCCAAACCTAACCAAATGAACTTAACTCTTGGATTTAGGGGTTTTGGATATCAACAAACTCAAATATAACTTCAAATTCGAGAAACAAGAACAAAATTTTTGGGGTTTTAGAATATGGATTTTTTTTTTATATATATATTTATATATATATATATATATATATATATATATATATATAGAAAAATATATATATTTTTTTTTTTTTTTGAATTTTCTTTGAACCAAGGATTGAAGAATGTAAGAACACTCTTCTAAACTAGCTCTTGATACCAAATGATAAGATTCTACCTAGGAAACTCTAAAAACTTAAAGAACAAGAAAAAGGAAAATAAGAATGGGAAAGATTAGGAATGGAAGAAGGATAGTTGGATAACTACTAGACCCAATTGATAAGAAATCTATAGGCAAATTTAGGTATGTGAAACCTAAACCCTCCTAATGGGATTTCCACCAATGAACCTAAGCAATTTGAAATTCAAGAATTACCCAAGTTGGAAGACCACAAATGAGCAACTCAAATGATTCCAATGGAAGATAAGCAATTCACTTTGCAACTAAGAATCACACTTAGAATTATGCAACCAAACAAACTATATTAAGATAACCTAACAATCTATTACACTTTAAGCTCTTCAAAATTCAAGCTAAAGGATGAAAATAAGACAAGTCTTCTATTTATAGTCTAGGGCTTTACACCAAAGGCCCAAAAGTGACACTTTGCAAAATTAACCCCAAACATGGGTCTTCATTCATCCAACGGTCATAACTTGCAAATGTGGCCTCCAATTTGAATCTTTGACCTAGAATTGCATTCTTGGCTAAGATTTGCATCCAACGCCCACAGTTTGCAAAAATGTCCCTCTTTAACATCTAGCCACTTTGAGAGGAGGTCATCTCTTGGTCTTCTAGGCCTTCCCAAGCTATTTCCCAAACATTGTAAGCTTTGTCCATCTTCTCTCCAAGCTTTTCCAAGGCTCATTTCTTCATGAACATGGCTTGCATCTCTTGGAGCTCCCTTGCTTGACTCCTAGTGAATGGCCTTGAGCTAGGTGGGGTCATGTCAGAATTAGAGGATCATTTGCACTTCATGTTTCCTAGAACCAATGTGACCTTGTCAACTTGGTATCTTGAAACCATTGGCACTTGTAGAACATCCTCATTTCTTGACCTTTGGGATAGCCAATTGGTTAGTGCTCTATGTGAGAGCTTGTTCTTCACAAAAGTGGTTGACACTTGGCTATATCACAAATTTGTGCTTACTTGGCATCGTGGTAGGTTGATCCACCCTAACACTAACCCTATGATAAGATTCAACCTAAGGAAACTCTAAGAATTAAGCAAAATAAAGGAAACAAAAAAGATAGATGAAGAATTGGGGGTTAAGGAGAATAGAGGATAGATACTTGACCCAATTTGTAATGAATCCTATAGGCAAATCTAAGTATATGAAACTTAGACCCTCCTATTGTGAATTCAACTAAAAGAACCTAAGCAATTTGAATCAATTAGAAGATTCATGTTATATCCTGCATTTCGTACATTGGGACAATCCGGGTTAACTACGATAAATTAGGGACAGAACCATTCCGGGATATGAAGTCGGGACGTTTGACCTTCGATTTTGTTTTGAGACTTAATTTGTTCATGAGTTGGCTGGCATGGAACATTTGGGAAAATTTGGGACCAAAAGTCATATATTTGAAAGTTGGCAAATCATGAAAACTTGGCCATTTGGCCATGTGGCTTGAAGTTGGTCCCACACATTTTGTGGCCAATTTTAATTGGTCCAACCCATGTGTGGGCCAAGGACACTTGTGCAACTCATATAATAGCACAAAGGATGAATGCTAAGTCATCTTTTACCATTCCAAACACTTAGAAAAAATAAGAGAAGTTGAAGAACAACAACTACACCCATTCGGCCAAGAACCTTGGAAATTCAAGTCCAAAATTAGCCACCCCAAAAATATTTCCTTGGTGCAAATCCACTAATTGGAGGTCCCTTAGTAACGTGGAAGTGTAGTTTGGGTCATCAAATCATCCGTCTTGTAGATCGCAAACCCTAGCCTATTTGTGAAGTTGAAGAAGAAAGGTAAGATTTAATCTTGTTTTATGTGTTATGAAAAGTGTATGCATGTTGTAGTATGCTAAAATGGATGAAAATCATGAAATATGGTATGTTGGAAGTGAGGCCGTGTGTGTGGAGTGTGGCCGTGTAGGTGTGTGTGTGTGTTGTGTTATGTTGTGTTGTGTTGAAGTAGTGAATTAAAGCCTAGTTAGCATGTTTTGATTGTTGTAGAGTGAAGAAATGGATGAGAATCGTTAGTATGTGTATGTGTTAGGTTGGCCGAAAATGGGTCATATTATATGACAATGAATGGATTAACGTTAATTAGTATTTTAGTTGTTGTCATTATGAATCCTATGTTGACGATGGTAGTTGAATAATTCAAATTGATATCGTAAGTGTTGTGGGCTGAATTGGAGATTATTGTGCATTTGATGTAATTTGTGTATTTATGGGAATGACATTGTTAGAGTGTGGATTGTTGGTGCAAATCATGATTCGGAAGTTGAGAATGTGCTATGGATGTTGTTCTCGGGTTTGGAGTAGTTTGCGGGTAAATTGGAGAATTTGTTGGATTGTTGAAAATATTGTGTGAATTGTTTATAATGTTCTTGAATATTGTTGATATGGATTTGGACGAGTATTTGAATGTATAGGCATTGATGTTGGCTTGAAGGTAAGCCGTTGAATTGAAAATATGGAAAGTTGTTGAATGATGTAAAAGGGGGTTACTAATGTTATATTGCTTTTCGGATTGATTATTGATGTTGCTAGGTTGGTTGTTGTTGTTGTTGTTGTTGATTTGGCCGAGTTAAATTCTCGGGGTTGGTCTATTTTCAGGGGTTAATCTTTTTTCGTAGAATTAAGTGTTGGTTTGGAAATGAATCCCTAAGTATCTATAGCTAATGTTTGGCATATCATGTCGTATTTGTAGATTTTGAGAGCCCGAGGCTTGAGTTTGGAGTGACTTGGAGAGCGGACGAGGTATGTAAAGCTTGGCCCTTCCTTCTTTTGCATGCCTTAGTCGTAAATAGGCTATGACACGAGCCTCGAGGAAATTCTACTCTCGCGATCCGACCATGTCTGTGATTCTTATTTGTTTCTTAGTCCTCGTAAGTTTGATATGATGAAATATTGGCTTTATGTCTATTGTATGACTAAGTTTCAAAAGTTGCATAAAAGTTTGGTTTTTAAAAGAGTTTTGTTCCTAAATGATTAAAAAAACTACAAAAGTCCGTAACTTTCACGCAGAACCGGATCGCTTCGTATGCTCAAAAATGATTCCATGATGTATGATGACTATGTTTTCCATAGGCGGCCCGGCTCGGGTCGACACCCGTTCGTGGGTCCCGCGACTTTCCTTATGTACTTGACGATTTTTGAAAAGAATTCAAAATGACTACCTTTCCGACCCCGAGTATGATTATATATTTATCCGTTGAGTCCGAAATAAGGATTTTTATGTATGTGATTTCGATACGTGACTTTGGTTTAAAGTTCGGTTTGGTATGTTCCCGAGTGATATTTGGAAGAAAATACGGTTTTTGACTCTTGTTTTGGCTTACAAATGATGGTTCGTTTTGATTAACCTATTAAGTCTTTGAAAATGTTTTAAACTGTATTTGGTTACTTATGATTCTGCTCGTGCATTCTGTTGTTACATTTTTCGCCGAGTCCCGGGCCGGTTATGATATCGTGCGCACTATGTGATGTTGACCGCTGGGTACCTGACCGCGGTATGTGTATATGTGATATTACCGCTGGGTTCCTGGACGCCGTATATGTATAATATGTGATATTACCGCTGGTTTCCTGGCCGCGGTATGTGTATATGTGATATTACCGCTGGGTTCCTGGCCGCGGTATGTGTGTATGTGTGTATATGTGGTATGTGATATGTGATGATTTGATGATATGATATGTGATGATCTGATGATACAACATTATATGTGATATGATGTATGATAATATGACGGTACATTTATGATTATTATGTTATATATGGATCGGGCCGTACGTTCCTCGGCAATCGGTTAATGTCAGCTCATGTGGTATGTTTGATTTTCCGTATATACGAGGCAGAAATGTTTTTCAAAAGAAAGCGAAGCATTTTGACATTACGATTATCCTATTTGTCTTTTGTACCGCTTATGTATGATGCGGAGGTCGGATGTAAGTACCTTGGTATTCGGCTTATTATGCTCGCGTTCGGTGCACTTTACTTCGGTTATGACTTCGTTTTACGTAGCTTCTGCTTTGCATACTCGGTACATATTCCGTGCGACCCCCTTTCTTCGGGGGGGGGGCTGCGTTCATGCCGCGGTACAGACGTACAGTCCGGTGATCCGCCAGTCTAGGACACCTATCCTGCTGTTGGAGAGCTCCCTTTATTCCGGAGCCTACCTTTTGGTATATATTCTCCCGTGTGTATGTATTTGTGCATTCAGGGGTACGGCGGGGCCCTGTCCCGTCATATGATTCTGTTGGTCTGTTTAGAGGTCTGTAGACGTATATGTGGGTTAGGCCTATTCGCATGTGTGTGTTTGTATGTTATATGTTAAAGCGATCCTATTCGCCGTGGCGACCTTGTCGGCTTGCATTTGTATATGTTTTGGGGCCGTTGCGCCATTTGATAGCCTTGTTGGCTTTTGATATACATATGTTGTGTTTGAGATGTGTCTGAGACAGTTTGATATAATCTGAGATAGCGTTTGATATCTGTGTCTGTATAAACCATCTGTGTGTGGTTCGGATTTGATGAATGTGTTTGGGTGCCCAACTCGAGCACTAGTCACAGCCTACGGGGTTGGGTCGTGACAATTCAATTGGAAACGACAAATGAGCAATCTAGATGAATTCAATGGATAAGCAAATTCACTTTGCAACAATGAAATCACACTTAGTGTAGGTAACCTAACAATCTATCTATTAACTAAAATCTCTCAATATTTGAGTTCACACAATATTCAAGCTAAAATCTTCCAAATGGATGAAAAGAACTATTTATACTAATGCAATTACACAAAAAGCCTAAAGTGGCTCTTTTGCAAAATACCCACATGGGTCTTCAATTGCATCAAAGCCTCATAACTTGCAATTATGACCTCCAATTGCCATTCTAACCCCATAACTTGCAAGTATGACCTCCAATTGCAATCTTAGCCCCATAGTTGCATTTTTAGCCATTTTACGCTTCTAGCCACTTTGCAACTCTTCCAATGCCAACTCCCGAACGTTGTAAATCCGCGAGGTCTTCTCTCCAATCTCCTCCAAGGCATCCTTTTTCATGAACAAGGCTTGCAACTCTTGAAGTTCTCTTGCTTGACTTCTTGTGAAAGGCCTTGTGCTTGTTGGGTTCGTATCATC
Source organism: Lycium ferocissimum (assembly GCF_029784015.1). Taxonomy (NCBI): domain Eukaryota; kingdom Viridiplantae; phylum Streptophyta; class Magnoliopsida; order Solanales; family Solanaceae; genus Lycium; species Lycium ferocissimum. The sequence goes on from NC_081349.1 coordinate 67,877,331, forward strand.
CTCCCCTTCTTGGAGAAGATTCGTCCTCGAATCTAAGGGCATATCTACAACACATGAGGAAAGATCACTCACATTAAAAACAATTTGAACATTATACTCACTTGGCAAGTCGATCTTGTAGACATTGTCATTGATCTTTTCAAGTACTTTGAATGGCCCATCACCCCTTGGGCTCAATTTCCCTTTTCGCATTTGCGGGAACCTTTCTTTTCGGAAGTGAACCCAAACCCAGTCATCGGGTTAGAAGTCCACCTTTCTTCTCCTATGATTTTGTCTCTTGGCTACCTTGGTGTTGACCTTGTCAATGCTCTCCTTTACCTTGGCATGGATTTTCATCAGTTCGGCCACCCTTTGCTTTGCATCTAAACTCACAACAACATCACCAGCCAAAGAGGTTAAGGTTAAAGGAATCAAAGGATTAAAGCCATAACATACTTCAAATGGAGTCATGCCAATAGAGGAACGGAGGGACCGATTGTAAGCAAACTCAATCAAAGGTAAACGTGATACGATTCTACTTGGCACACCTCATTTCAAGACTTACATCCAAGGCCAAGATATGGAAATTCAAGCTCTACAAGCGGCATGGATGATAAGGATGGCGTTGAAGGCCTTTGGAGGCCCATACACGCCCCACAGTGAGGCCTATGATGATGCAAGATTAAAAACGAAAATAGAATTAAAATGCAAGAAAAGAAAAGGATAGATAATTTGACACAACTTAAGACCTAATTTAGCAACCAAAGTTATAGAAAACTAAAACCTTTAAATTAAGAACAAAAGAAACACCAAATTCTACAGATGACCAAGAGGGATTTGGAATCCCTAATAACCAATTCTCTCAATAAGAATTCAATCCAAGGGTAAACAAGCTCTCACACTCAAAGTGTTTACAATCTCAAAATATCAATAATCAAAATAGTCTAAGTCTTCCAAATGAAAGAAACTACTATTTATACTAAAGCTCAAAAGAAGACAACTACATTATTACACTTTTACCCTTAATGAAGTAAGGGCCTTGTTTGGGTGTCTTATTTTGGGAACAAAGCTTGAATTTGCAAATCTTCAAGTAATAGCCACATTGCAAGCATGACCATCTTCAACACTCTTCTCCAAACCATCCTCCCATGCTATCATGAACACTTGAAATCCCCGGGAAGGTGCTAGAGTGTATTCAAGTATGTCCCTCCTCATGAACAATGCTTGCATAGCTTGAAGTTCCCTCACTTGGCTCCTTGTAAAAGGTCTTGATGCCACTCGAATTATATCATTCTCCCCTTCTTGAAGAGAATTTGTCCTCAAATTTAAGGGATCATCATCTTGCACCACCATAGGAGACAGATCACACACATTGAAGGTGTTATGAACTTGGTATTCGGGTGGAAGATCAATTTTGTATGCATTATCATTGAGTCGTTCAAATAATTCAAATGGACCATCTCCTCTAGGCATCAACTTGGTCTTTCTTTTGTTGGGAAACCTCTCTTTTCGGAAATGTACCCAAACCCAATCACCCGGTTCAAGCACAACTCATTTGCGGCCTTTGTTTGCTCTCTTGGCCGTTTCTTGATTCTTTTTCTCAAGGTGAAGCCTCACCTTCTCATGTAACTTCTTCATGGCCTCGGCTCATTTGTTTCCATCTAAACTCAACACAACATCTTGAGACAAAGAGGTTAGATCTAAAGGGGTTAGGGGGTTAAAACCATAAACCACTTCAAAAGGTGACATGCCAATAATGCTATGAATGACTCCATTGTAAGCAAATTCAACCAAAGGCAATTGATCTTCCCAAGATGCTAGTTTCCCTTTAACCATGGCCCTAAGCATAGAACCCAAGGTCCTATTGACAACTTTGGTTTGGCCATCGGTTTGTGGGTGACAATAGGTAGAAAACAACAATTTAGTACCAAGTCGTCCCCACAATTCTTTCCAAAAGTGGCTAAGGAATTTGGGATCCCTATCACTCACAATGGTTTTGGGAATACCATGCAACTTTACCACATGTTCAACAAACAAAGATGCAACATGAGGAGCATCGTCAACTTTATGACAAGCAATGAAATGAGCAATTTTAGAAAATCGATCAACCATAACAAAGATGCTATCTTTACCCCTTTTGGTTCTAGGAAAACCCAACACAAAATCCATCGAAATATCAACCCAAGGTTATTGAGGGGTGGGAAGAGGGGTATCCAAACCATGGGGAAGGAGTCTAGATTTGGCGCCACGACACTCAATGCATTGGCCACAAATCTTAGCCACATCCCTCCGCATATGAGGCTAATAAAATTGCTCCTCAAGAATCCCAAAAGTCTTATCAATCCCAAAATGTCCCATTAATCCCCCATTGTGTGCCTCCCTCACAAATAATTCCCTCCAAGAGCTCATGGGCACACACAAACGCTTGTTTTTGAACAAGAAACCATCAAACCTAGAATAGGGACTATCCCTAATCCACCTCTCCCTTTCCCACTCTTCGCAATCTAGAAAGATTTTGGCAAAGACAGGGTCCTCAGGATACAATGTATTCAAGCTTTCAAAACCCATCAATTTGGAAGACAAGGTATTAATCAAAACATGTTTCCTTGATAGGGCATCCGCTACTACATTCTCCTTTCCCTTTTTGTATTAGATTACATAAGGGAAGGTTTCAAGGAATTCAACCCATTTAGCATGCCTTTTGTTCAACTTTCCTTGGGCCTTAAGATGTTTTAAGGACTCATGGTCGGTCCTAATCACAAACTCTTTAGGCCACAAATAGTGTTGCCAATTAGCCAAAGCTCTAATCAAAGCATACAATTCAAGATCATAGGTGGAGTAGTTCAATGCCGCACCCTTAAGCTTTTCACTAAAATAGGTAATGGGTTTTTGGTCTTGCATTAAAACGGCACCAATACCTACTTTACTAGCATCACATTCAATTTCAAAATTTTTGTCAAAATCAGCTAATTGCAACAACGGTGCGGAGCTAAGCATTTGTTTTAGAGTTTCAAAAGCCTTTGCTTGCTCCACACCCAAGAAAAAGGTTTATCCTTTCGGATTACCTCGGTCAAAGGAGCGACTATGGTACTAAACCCCTTAACAAACCGCCTATAAAAACTATCCAATCCATGAAAACTTCTAATATCACCAATGGATTTAGGAGTTGGCCAATTCTTAATAGCGCCTATTTTGGATTCATCAACCTCAACGCCCCTTGAATTCACAACAAAACCCAAGAAAACAACTTAATCAACACAAAAAGAGAATTTAGCAACATTAGCATAAAGTTTTTCTTGTCTAAGCACTTCAAACACACATTTCAAGTGAATAACATGCTCATCCATGGTTTTACTATACACCAAAATATCATCAAAGCAAACAACCACGAATTTTCCAATAAAAGGTTTCATCACATGATTCATCAAACGCATGAAAGTACTAGGAGCGTTAGTGAGACCAAAAGGCATCACCAACCATTCATGTAGACCAAACTTGGTCTTGAATGCGATTTTTCACTCATCTCTGGGTTTCATCCGGATTTGATGATACCCACTCCTAAGATCTACCTTAGAGAATATGAATGAACTATTCAACTCATCAAGCATGTCGTCAAGACGAGGTATGGGATGGCGATACTTTACCGTTATCTTGTTGATGGCTCGGCAATCAATACACATGCGCCATATCCATCTTTCTCTGGCACCAAGATCACGGGCACGACACAAGGACTCATACTTTCTCGCACAACTCCCTTTTTAAGGAGCTCATCCACTTGCCTTTGAAGCTCCTTAGTGTCATCCAGGTTGGCTCTATAAGCTGATTTGTTGGGCAATTGAAAACCCAGAACAAAGTCAATTTGGTGTTCAATTCCCCTCAAGGGTGGTAACCCTTTTGGGAGTTCCGTTGGGAACACATCATCAAATTCATGCAAAAGAGAAGAAATAGAACTAGGAAAAGAAGGGGTTAGCTCATTACTGTGCAATACATAGTCCCTATGCATGAGGAGAGTCACCGGTTGACGCTCCCCCAATTCCTCCCTAATTTCCCCACAATTCGTCAAAAGAGACACCTTGGTTTTTCCTCTAAGCTCTCCTTTCTTTCCACTCACCTCTTGAGAACTACTCTCCTCTACTCCCTCTTCCCCTATATTCTTCTTTTGCAATGCCCTATGACCCTTGTCCTTCAACTCCCTCATTTTGTTATAGATCTCACCCACTTGGGAGGGGGTCATAGGATTCAAGACATGTTTAACACCATTGTGGACAAGGGTGTATTGGCTAGTTCTCCCATTATGGTTGATAGACCTATCATATTGCCATGGTCGTCCAAGTAGAAGATGACACGCTTGCATGGGAACAACATCACATAACACCTCATCGTGATACTTCCCAACCGCGAATTTGATGATAGCTTGCCTAGTAACCTTCAATTCACCACATTCATTGAGCCATTGAAGTTTGTAAGGGTTTTCACGGCGGGTGGTGGGAAGTTTCAAGAAATCAACAAGGGTGGTACTAGCAACATTGGCACAACTCCCACTATCAATGATCATGATGCTAGTGTTTTGGTTAATGATGCACTTGGAATGGAAGAGATTTTCTCGTTGACTTGGGTCATCCATTGCTTTGCTTAGCATGGTTCTTCACACCACATAGAGAGGTACAATAGGCTCATCATCACCTTCAACACCATCCCCTTCACTATCACGTTGTTCATTCTCATGATCGCCCTCATCATCTCCTTCCTCACATTCTTTCTCATCCTCACTATAAGTGTCTCTCAAAATAAACACTCTACGATTAGGGCATTTGCTTGCTCTATGACCGAAGCCATGACATTTAAAGCATTGAATAGGTGTTTTCGTACCTCCTTGTTTTGGAGAAAAATTCAGAGGTTGTTTATCAACTTGCTTCTCAACTTGAGAATTCTTCACAAATAGTTTCTTGGCTTCTTGCATGGGGCCCTTATTCTTTTTCCAATTGGAGGAGGAGGCTCCTCGTTCTTTGTTATTGTTCCATGAACTCACATAGCCCCTTGACTTATTGATTTTGTCTTCCTTGAGACCATCCTCTATTTCAATAGCCGCTTGAAGGGTTTCTTCAATGCTCCCATAGTTGTGGAGTCTCATTTGGGAGACAATATCGCTATTTAACCCAGCTTGAAATCGAGTCATAGCATTTAACTCATCCTCGTCAAAGTCGATTCTCATCTTGACAATTTGGAACTCATCATAATATTCTTCCACACTCTTTTTGTTTTGCCTTAAAGTATACACCTTCTTGAGTTGTTCTTGTTTGTAGCAGTCAGTGACATACTTACGCCGCATGGAGACCTTCAATTCGTCCCAAGTAGGTGTGGGAGGAAGCCTAATAATTCTTCTTGCCTTCACTTGAGTTTCCCACCATGTGGAGGCATACCTTTTGAATTGAGCAATGGTGTAAGACGCCTTTTTCACCTCGGACATGTCATTCGTCAAGAAGATTCTATCACAATGCATCACCCAATCAAGAATTGCATCGGGCTCACTTCCTCCTTTGAAGATTGGAAGAGTAACCTTGATAGAATTGAGACTCGTGTCTCGCCCTCCTCCATAACTATGGTTTCCATTCAAATCTCCATCATCATCATAACCTCGATAGTCCCGACCTTGGTACCCTTCACGAGCTTGGTACCCTCTTTGCCTACCCATGTGAGGGTTAGGACCATGCCTTCCACCCCTTCCTCGATAACCTCCTTGTGCTTGCCCTCGTGGCCTCCACCCTTGGTCACCATAACGTTCGTGCTCAAGTATAGCTTTCTCTACCTCCTCCTCATTTGGTTGTTGGATGTTTGGATGGTCTTGGGGTGGCATTGGTGCATTTGTGTGTGGATCATTTAGGGGTGGGTCGTTTGGATGCGGGTCATTTGGAGTTTGATCTTGTGGGGATGGGTTGTTCCGTTGGCATATGGGAATGTTGTTTGGTGGGGTGAGAGTTGTGTTTTGAGGGGTGTTTTGGGGAGTAGGGTTGTATAGATGATGGAAGGTGCCGGGTGACAATGTAAGTGAAGTGCTTTGAGTAGCTCCACTTGTGCCTCCTTGGTATTGCACTCGGGGTGAATACGAGACCTCCCTACTACCTCCTTCAATTGCTTCAACCCTACTTCCCAAGTTTTCCATTCGACCATCCATACTACCAACCTTATCGTTCAAGGCTTGCAAGGCCCTCATTACATCAACTAGTGTGAGTTCCCCGGTGGGAACTTGTGTTTCATCCTCCGTAGCCATGGTACCTATTAAAGACACTCAACAAAACAAGCAAACACGTTAGATTAGTAAAATCAACTCACAATCGCTCAAGTATGCGCACCTTTAGTTGCCTCACAAATTGCTTCCGCCAAAGATTGCGTGCTTGTTAATGTCGACTAGTCACAAGGGTTCAAATTCTACTCTTGGTCGGAATAGATTCTTGTTAGACTAAGAAAGACGGACGACTCAATTCAATCTGACGGACTTGAACCAAGAAATTAACAACGAAGCAAAAACGAAGAAAAGCAGGAAAGAATTGGCATGAAAGAAATGCGAACACAAGAACTGGTAAACACAAGTAGGAACAACTACTAAATGGCTACTAGTTGAGAGACACAAGAAAATGGAATGCAAAAATTGGGAAATAAATAAAATTTCGGGCCCGGGTGGGTGATAATTTGAAAAAGCGGTCTTGGAGCCCTAATTGATCCAAGGTATCAATTTGAAGTAACGAGGATCAAGGGAAATTTTTGGAAAAGAAGTGAAGGAATTGAATCAAATGTACCTTTTCGTTGTTGGAATTTACGGTCTGAACTGGGGTAGTTATACGGTCCGTATGTTTTTGACGGACCGTAGATGTAGTCCGTAAATGGGGAACAAAATCTACGAATTTGGACTTCAGATTTACGGAAGGGACTTCTTCAATTATACGGTCCGTATAAAATGTACGGTCCGTATATGGTCACCGTAAATCAGCAACAGTAGCGTAGCAAATTTCACTCCAATCTACGGTTGGGAACTGCTCTCAAATCTACGGACCGTATCTTATTTACGGTCCGTATATAGTAACCGTAGATCTCCAACAGTGTTCAACTTTTCCAAGCTTCAATTTAACGGACTGAATTGACGGTCCGTACTTCTTTTACGGTCCGTGAATTTGGACCGTATCTTTGCTTCAGTGACGACGTATAGCACGTGATTTCTTGGATCTTGGGCTGGGTTTGTTGACTTTTTTTTGACACAATGGACCCACTCAACCTAGGACCATTCCATTTGGGGCTAAAAAACACTTTTCCAAAACTTGGGTATAAACTTTTGGATCTAACTTTCCTTTTGAGTCTTCTTATCCACTTGAATCTATGAAGATAGCTCAAGAACACCTGAACATTCAAATTTCTAGCTACCTTCAAATCAACTCATTTTACCCCCAAATTTCGGATTTAGGCTCCCTTAAACTAGTAGAACAAAGCCCAATGGTTATCAACTCCCAATTTCGTCACAAATCAAAACCCACCAAGTTGTTCTTCAACTTTTTCTAATGCTTCAACCCAACAATGGTAGATTCTTCAATATTGACCCGAATGACACGAAATTTGAAGATTTAAACTCTAACGTACTAAGGAACAAGAATCTAATAACAAAACAACAAAACAAACACAAATTTTTTAGGGTTTTGGTGGAAAATTTCAAGATTTTTTTTTTAGCAACAAACCCAAGGCTAGATTTGATAGAACAAATCTAATCCAAGCTCTGATACCAATTGATGCAAGATTAAATACGAAAATAGAATTAAAATGCAAGAAAAGAAAAGGATAGATAATTTGACACAACTTAAGACCTAATTTAGCAACCAAAGTTATAGAAAACTAAGACCTCTAAATTAAGAACAAAAGAAACACCAAATTCTTAGAATGACCGAGAGGGATTTGGAATCCCTAATAACCAATCCTCTCAACAAGAATTCAAGCCAAGGCTAAACAAGCTCTCACACTCAAAGTGTTTATAATCTCAAAATATCAATAATCAATATAGTCTAAGTCTTCCAAATGAAAGAAACTACTATTTATATTAAAGCTCAAAAGAAGACAACTACATTATTACACTTTTACCCTTAATGAAGTAAGGGCCTTGTTTGGGTGTCTTTTTTTTAGGAACAAAGCTTGAATTTGCAAATCTTCAAGTAATAGCCATATTGCAAGCATGACCATCTTCAACCCTCTTCTCCAAACCATCCTCCCATGCTATCATGAACACTTGAAATCCCCGGGAAGGTGCTAGAGTGTATTCAAGTATGTCCCTCCTCATGAACAATGCTTGCATAGCTTGAAGTTCCCTCGCTTGGCTCCTTGTAAAAGGTCTTGATGCCACTAGAATTGTATCATATGATGTGTGGGAGGTGGCTTGGGTGAGGCTTGAAGAAGAAGCTACTAGAAAGGGGGCCAAATGCGTAAAGTGGCCAAACGTGCAAATAGGGGCATTTTCACAAATTGGCTACATGTGCAAACTTGGACAAGGTCGGGAGTTGGCTATTTGTGCAAAGAAGGTTATGCTTGCAAGAAGTCCATGCATGCAAGGTTGATTAGAGGACCATCTATGCAAGGAGGGGCGTGTTTGGCCATTGAAGTCCAATTCTTGAATTGAAGACTACACTAAGAAGACTAGCCAAACAAGGCCCTTACTTCATTAAGGGTAGCATTGTAATTGCCTATTAGTCTTCTTTACTTAGCTTGTATATATAGCTTGTCTTTCATTTCATTACTTAGATTTTGGATGATGATTATGATACTCTAAATTGAGTGATAGGTTGTTAGGTAGATTCTAAGGCTATTTTAGTCAATATGATGGTGGAATCCATTGTTGGTTTGTGAACCTTTTATGTCCATTGATATTCATAAAGATATTGCCATTTGTGGATTCAAATTGAATCTCTTGCCTTGAGTGTCAAATAGTAGTGGTTCTTTTAGGATCGGATTCGATTGGAAGGGTATAAGTTTAATATACTTAGGTTTGTCCATAAATTCGCCCTAATTGGGTCTTACTTTTATCCTCTTTTCTCATCCCTTTTTCTTCGCATCCTTTATTTTTTCGCGTTTGAATTGATTTGGCTTCATCCCCAAATCGATTCATATCATTTGGTATCAGAGCATAGGCTAAGAGATTGTGCCTACAATTTCTAATCCTAGGCTCAAAATTCGAAAATCCCAGAAAAAATCAAAAATCTGAAAATTCAAAAAAAAAAATCAAAAATTGAAATTGTTGTTTGCTTGAGTGTTTTGAAGTTGAATTTGAGCTTATTGAGGTGAAATACATCTAAATCCGAAGTTTGAAGTTGTTTGGGTGGGTTTTCAAGTTTTCACCATTGAAGCTTCATCAAAGCTTGAAGAACTCAAGTGGGTTTGGTTGATTTTGATAAAATTGAGTTGTGATTGGTATTGGGCTTGTTGTTTAGGAGAAAAGGAGCTTAGATCCGAAATTTGAGTTAATTTGGAGTTAATTTGAGGGATCTACCATTTTTGGATTTTGAAGGTTTGAAGAACTTGAAGGACAAGCAAGTGGGTCTTCAATTTTAGGTGTTCAATTTGTCTCAATTTGGAGTGGGCTTTGTTCTCTAGGTGGAGAGGAGGCTAGATCCAAAATTTGGGGTCAATTGGAGTTGGAATTGAAGTAGTTGAAAATTTGAATGTTCTTGAAGATCTTCATATCTTCATGAGGAAGAAGATGACCCAAGGTTGCATTTGATCCAAAATAATTTTTCCAAAGTTGTCAAAAGGTGTTTCCCTACCCCAAAGGAGAAAATACTAGGTTGTGTGGGTCCAACAAGTCAAGGGAAATTCAAAAAATCCAACCAAAGATCGAGTTGAACAAGTACAAGACGTCATTGTTGTGGGGAATACGGTCCAAACATACGGACCGTATAAAAATCCACGGACCGTATATTTCCATCGTGAATTGGGAGCCACGAATTTGAGCTACTGTTGCTAAAATACGGTGCCAATATACGGACCGTATAAAATTCCACGGTCCGTATAATCCCTCCGTCAATTGGACGCCAAGTTGCCCACTTACTGTTCCTATTCTACGGTTACAATTTCACGGTCCGTATAAAAATTAACGGACCGCATAATTTTTTTGGCCAACCGTATAATTGAAGTCCAAATTTGCTACGTACTGTTACTGTTTGACGGACCATTCTACGATCCGTAAGAAATTTTACGGACCGTGAAAATACAAGTGCCACCGTACAATTGGTCCGTATAAATCAAGTTCCAATCATATAATCCAAGTATCAACAGTACATTTCAAAGTATTTGTATCTTGATTCAACTTCAATTCCTTTCACTTTCATCTCATTCTCAAGTCTCAAATCTTGTTCTTAATTCATTTCAATTCCAGAAAATTTCTTGGGATTGCTTGTTGGTTTTGTGTCCCTAATCCTTTGGAAGGGAGCAAAAAAAAAAAAGTATAGAATTTTAAAAAAATTCGTTATTTCAAATTGATACCTTGGATCAATTGAGGCTTCACGGTCATGTTTTCAAGTTATCACCTACCCGGGCCTGAAATTTTATTTCGTTCCCGATTTTAGCATTTCGTTTCTTGTATTCTACAACTAGTGTGCATTTAGTAATTCTTGTACTTGGGTATGCTAGTTCTTGAGTCCGTCTTTCATTAGTGCCAATTCTTTTCAAGCTTTTCTCGTTTTGATATCGTTGAATCTTCTTGGCTCAAGTCCTTTTTGCTTTATCGAGTCGTCCGTCTTTCGATTAACAAGAATCTATTCCTCCACAAAGGTTAGCAATCTTGTGAATTGACTTGGATTAAAAGGGTTCTTGACCAACCTTGGAAGAAGCTTAGGTTGAGAGGTAAGCTTGAGGGCAAATACGAGTGACGTGAGGAACCTTTGCTACTAATATTGGTTGCTCGTTTTGTAGGTACATGAAGAGGAGACATAAGGAGAAGGAGAGATAAGGATGTCATCCATAGCTTCCGAAATTGTGGAGACGATTTTGAGAGTTATGCCTCTAGCAATGGAGGGTATGACTATGAGGGTGACGGAGGATATGAGGGAGACGACATGGGATATGAGCATCACTATTCTTACAATGAATATAATGGTGATGGTGCTCATGAGTCATATGAGGAACATGGTCGATATGATCATAACTTGTACGAGGGTGAAGAATACTACTCTGAGGGTAATTGTGAGGCAACACCTCATGAGGCTTATGAAGGAGAAGGAGTGGGTGATTATGAAGAAGAGTCCTATTCTAGATACGAACATGAGCAGTCTCATCCTAGACACCATGGACATGGGGTTGAGTTGAGGTATGCTCCTTCCTCACACTTTCAATATGAACCACTCGGTGAGAATTTGCAAGAATGGGAAGAATGTGGTGATGATGAGCCTATTGACTATGCACTTTGTGGTGAGTATGCTTGTGAAGATAATGGGATTACATATAATTCTTATGAAGAATCTTCTAGTAGATATTCACGTACATCGGCTTGTGACACTTCCTATTCCAAGCAAAAAGGTATAGGTGTGTGGATTGGGCCGACTAGGAATCCGCCTAGAAGGAGAAGAGAGTATACATGTCCACCTTCAAGAAACACAAGGGCATATAATTCTTACCCTAATCCGGAGGCACAAAATTCCCAATATGGTTATGTTATGGAAGGTAGGGGAGGAGTGACTATAGGTGAAGGAAGGAAGTAGGAGGAATGAGGGGCTTCAAGCGAGGAATGAACCCAAAGAAGAAACAAGAACAAGTAGTGGGTTCAAGAAGATAAGAGAAGACTTCAAGTGCATAGGAGATCACATAAAAGGGGCAGAAGAAAACCTCGAGGAAATGATGGAGCTAGTTCTCCAAATGCAAGAACAAGTACTCAAGGCCCAACAAATTGTGAGACAAAAGATTGAGAGAAGTAAGGGAGTGAAAAGTGACAACTCTAGAGAGAAAAAAGGAGAGGATGTGAGGAGTGATGTGAGGGAGTTGACACAACTTTTATCTAACCCTTATGTCGTTTCTTTCTTCTCCAGTGGTCTTAATGATAGTGCAGGTATTCTCGGAAGCAAACCTAATGATGACCCTCAACCTTTGAAGGTTCTTGAGGTGGTTGAGAGCTTCTCGAAGGAGCAACCGAGCTCCAAAGTTGAAAACCAAGGGAAAGGAGGTGAATGTAAACTTCAAGGTAAAATAGCTAAGCTTAACACCACAAATGATGTGATTGATCATGTTGTTGAAGTGGGTGTAATTGATGGCTTGTCCTTAATTGAGCTTAATGAATCTTTGCCTTGTGAGGAGCCTAGTGCTATTGTGACAATTGACAATGTGTATGATATGGGTGATCCAACACTAGTTGATCCTATTGATGAACTATCATTAAGACAATGTGTATCTTGACTCTTCTTTTAAGTTCAAGTTGTGTCCACCTAGTGTTGATCCCTATGATTTGCATGTTAGTACATTGTCATGTGAGTTGTTAGGACACCCACTAGTTGATCCTAGCGATGACCGGATTGATTCTTCTAGCAAGATCAATTTGCATCACACTAGTGTGGTTGATTGTGTTGATCAATTTGTTTGCTATGAAAATCCACTATTTGAGGAACCTTTTGATGTGCTTATTACCCTCAATTTAGTGATGATGTTGGAACAATTGATCATTTACCTAGTCGTGTGCATGAAGGTATTGTGGAAAGTGACTGTTGTCTTTATGAGAGTAGAATTGCATGCTTTGATACTTCAATGTTAATTGATCCTTCTCTTTTTATAGATAATACGTTATTTGATATTGACTCATTGGGAATGATGAACCTAGTGAGGTGTTTGGTAATGTTGAGCATTTGGTTTCTTTTGGAGACTATAATGTGACATATAACCCACTATGGAGTGATGACACTCTTTCCCATGATGGAGATCTTCCTTTGAAGGATTGTGATCCATTTGTGGGGAAGGAAAGTGTTATAAAGGAAGGTAATTCTTGTCTAGAAATTGAAAATTCTTCCTTTCATGTTCAACTTCATAATAGCCTATTGAATGATCTTATTATTGAACCTAATAGTGAGGCTACATTGTGGGATGACATAGATGAGGAAGTTGTCTTAAGTGATACCTTTCTTTATTACTTGTTTGCATATGACGACGCTCTTATTTGTGTTGGGGGTGCATCTTATGTTGGGGAAGGCACTTGTGGGGTAGTTGGTTGTTTTATTGACCCTAGTAGGTGGCTATACTTCCCATTTGACTCCGGTGTTACCTTGTTGGATTTAGGAACACCTTATTTGGAAAATGAGTTCCCATAGTGCTTCTTGTCAAATAGAACCAATGTAGTATTACATGTTTCGTATTTTGCATCCATTGATTTTATTACTCTATCCTCATGTCATGAACCTTGGAGGAATTAACTTCTTGATACCTCATGTGTGCACTATCAAGTCATGATTGCTATTGATGTGTGGTTGTACCACAAATTTGTCCATCCTTGGCATGTATGTGTGGTTATTACTTTGTGTGCTAACCCTCAATCCTTGAGGAGTATGTTTTCGTATATCTTCCCTTGGGTTTTGCAAGGTTCGGATTCAAGGATGAATCCTTTTGAAGAAGGGGAGGATGATACGATCCTAGAGTGTATTCAAGTATGTCCCTCCTCAAACGGGGGTTGTTCAATTTGGACTCCACCAAATTAACACTAGTCATTCAAGACTAAAGGGTTTCAATAATATTCAATATTCAAAGATAGGTTTCAAATGAGAAATAGTTCTAAGTGTAGCTTATATAGGTAAAGTCTACACCTGGACTTTAAAATAATAGCCACAAGTTGGCCTTTAAAATATGGCCTCACAGGGCTCCAAATCATTAGCTACACGCATGGGACTCCAAAGTGGGTCCATGGCTATCATAAACTGATCGTGGGCTCCTCTCCTGGGCTCGGAAGTGTCCATAGCTCCTGAAATGAAGACTCCATCTCCAAAGCATAGACGGATGTCATGTAAAATCCTGGCTAGACTGCTCGAATATATGATGGCCAGTTTGGCTTGCATCATCCTCCCCTTCTTAGAAGGATTTCGTCCTCGAAATCAATGCATCATCATTCTTGACCGCATCATGGTACACACGGATCATCATCAACATGGCTCGATGGAACATCATCATCACGGCTGGCTATGTGGACTACATCATCCTCCCTCTCTTGGAAAGAATTCGTCCCCGAATTCGATTCTTGCAACACATGGACGAGAATGAGTATATATAGCTTCCAAATCTCACCGAGGCAATAACTAAGTAGCCTCACAAGAGCACAACCATTATATAGTGCCAGAGTGCTACGAAACTGCCCAAAGGTAGTAGAGATTACCGTCATGGCTTTAGACAGTCCAAGAAGAAGCATAAGCTAAGAAAACATACCGTCCTCATGGAGTTTGCAAGTCGTCGTCTCATACCACAATAATGTCCAAGGAGGATCTGTCCGATGGCTCTCCATCTGCTTCACTTTAAAACACACCAAATTCTTTTGAAGACTAAGTACAAAACAAATAGAATAGCTCAAGCCCCAATACCGAAGTAATGTACCGGCCCACCCCAAAGTCATTAATTCAAACAAGTTACGCACTTGATCAATTCCAGGGCCAAAAACAAGAATGGTCAACACATCAATCTTAACACACATCTCAAGCATATAAACAAGTAACTCAAATAGCAACACCAAACTAGAGTGAAGACGATGTAACCAATTACTAAAAGAGTACTCTAGAGAAGCATGAATCACGAGATAAGCGTACCATCCTTGATCCTAGGAAGAGAAAAAGGATCAAACCATGTGCCACAGCCAGAATTTTCTATTCCCTCACATCCTTTCCCTTGACAAGAATGCAAATCGTAGTCAAATATGCAATCAAACTCATCAAAAGGAAGGAATTTACCTCTAAGCCCAAGACTACTACCCCAAATTTCAAATGCATCTTTTCCACCTTTTAAGCTACGGAATTGGGTATTATAACCTAACTCAAATGTATAATCTATCTCGAGTGTGTGCTCTATGTAAGGGTCAGAGTAAGTGAAGTAATAGACACTAGGACTAGTATCCACCATTCGACCTTCCTTTTCCACTCTTAGCCTACTCACACATAGAGATTTCCACTCAAATTCTGCCCCTAGTGATGAGAAATCATCCCCAAATTCTGTTTTACTATCAAAGAGCCGCTCATTAGCTCTTAAATCCTCACCCATGACATGTTGTACATCTCTAGCACACTCAAGATCACAAATTACGCAGGGTACAACACATTCATAATCCTCATCATATGCAAACAAGTAATAGAGAAAAGTGCTACTTAAGTTCACATCATCCATGAGTTTCACATGATCAAGTTCATCACGAAAGTTAATTTTATTATCATGCTCGGACTCAACATTAGGAAAACTCAAAGATGAATTCATACTTTCACTGCCCGGGTCAAACAACGGATGACCAAAGACCACTCCTCGTACACCATGACCACTTAAAGATTTGTCAAAGACCTTGAAGTCTTGACTCACAAATGGTGTACAATTAGGGGTATGAGCATGCACACTACTAAAATTATATCCACAACTTATTTCATCGACACTAGGTTGATGCTTACAAAACACAAGGTTCATATTACCAATCAATTCACATTTTCCCTCAACTAGTGGCTCAATTTCACATTCATTGGAATCACAATTCACATCACAAGACAAAGAAGATTTTAGCTTCACACAAGATATGTCATTACACATACTCACACCCTCAACATTCTCATCATTAGCTTCTAGAGTAATGAGTTTAATTGACCTACATTTAGGCTCACAAGATTGATCTTCTTTACCTTCAAGTCCATCATTTGGACAATTCTGCTCTTCCAAAATTGTTGCATCCCTTTCATGAGTTTCCATTATATGAGGCTCATTCTCAGTATTGTTTGCAATGGTACCTACAAAAGAATTCAAACAACTAGAGGAAAAAGAAACATTGTGAGTGTTAGAGTGAAGAACTTTATCTCCCTCATTATTTTTCTTTTCTCTCATATTCTTTTCAATTCCATTCTCTTGTTTCTTTTGTGGCAGTCCACTCACTCCAGTCAGCCCAAACATCCCATTTTGCATGGCATTACACTCCAGTATAGGCATAGAAGAGACATGTGCACTATTGGGATTTTCTTTCCTAAGTGGGAATGGAAAGAGAGGCCATCCTTCCTCGTCCATGACATACCTTATCCAATCTCGTACATTTGGTATGTCGTGTTTTTGAAACCAGGGCTGTCCAAAGCATAAGTGACTTATTTTTAGGGGAAACACATCACATCGAACCGTTTCAAGATAATCTCCATAAGATATTACCACCTTGACCATCCACTCAACTTGATACCCATTATAGTCATATGGATATATCTTTTTAACCCATGTCAAATTCAACCAATCGATCCGCATAAGGAGAAATGAATGTGGAGTCACACAAATCGTCAAGCTGTAGATCAAACCCATTATACCCACAAACATTCACCTTCAATTTTTGAAACCTTGGCTTAGGCAATCTCTCTCCTTTTCTTGGAAATAGTGGTCCTCTCCTTTGTGTAAGCCATCTAGTTCTTACTTTCGATTGAACGGGTTTAGTCCTTATTGCATCGTACCTGCATAACAAAGCTCAAAGAAAAAGGTTATGAGTTAGAAATCACCATACTCACTCCCTTACTTTATTTGGGTGGCGCTCGGTTCACTCAATGATACAATAGCTTTGGTTCACTCCGTCTTGTAGTACTTGGCTTCCTCGGAATTGACTAACTCCTATTCAATCTCCCAAATTATACAAAAGATGCTACCTTTTCGGGATTAGAATGTGATTATGGACTCTATAGTCGGACGACTCTTTTAATTGTGGCGCACTTGAGTCAAACAATTCACAACGAGTTAAAACGAGAAAGGCTTGAAAGAATTAGCACGAAAAAAGTTATAGCTCAAGAACTAGTAAACTTTGAGTAGATAATTACTCAATGGATACTAGCTAGAAGTTATGTCACAAAGAAAGGATTAAGAAGCTTCGCAATCCCCTTTAAAATGTGCAAGGCATCCCCCTAAGTCTTACTAATTAACATCCTTTGACCAACTTGTCTTGTAATTTAATTACTACAAGTTTCAATGTGGCTTCTCGTCTTCCCAAAAGATGACTAGGGACTTGCACACTTGACTTCTCATTTTCCTAAGAGGTGATTAGGAACTTGGACACTCTTTTTTCAAGATGACTGTCAGTCTTCCCAAGAATTTACTTGGGAACTTGTGTCAATTAATGGTTTGACTATTTGTTTTCCTCTACACCCTTTCACACACCCCAAACTGATTTTTGACTTCTCCTAATGAGTGCAGCCCCTTTCTCCACGTTTTGGAGGGGTTCAATGCACCAACTCCTTGGGAGTCAACTCTTGACTAGTCCCTTTGACTTCCAAAACAACTTTCACACTCCCTAACACCTTGAAAGCTTAACTTATCACCAAAATTAGATCAAACAAAGTTAGTAAATTTGAAATTATCAAGAACACACATGAACATTCACAAAATATTTATGAACACTCAAGAACACAAGTATTCAAAACATTTCAAATGATATACCAAAATGACCATCATTATGTCTAGTTTCCAAATATCACCATGGATCACCCAAAACACCTAAACTAATGGCATGATTAGAGACTTTAGAAATAATAGTTCATGAACTTTTTCTTGAACGTATGAACATCCAAGAACACAAGTCTTCAAACACCAAAAATCAGATTCACCAAATAGATCAAGAACACCGAAATACTCAAAATCTTTCCAATTTTTGGATTCTTGCAATTCTTAACTAGGAGAAATCAACCCAACAACTTTCAACCCTCAATTTCAACCTCTTCTATAAGATCCACTTTGAGTCTTCAAATTTCAAGGTCTAACAATGGTGAAAATTGAAAATCTAACTTCAATTGACTCAAAACTTCAGATGTAGAACCTAAGAACTCTAAGGAACTCGAATCTAACACTAGAATCAACAACAAAACAAGGAAATCAAACGAATTTTGGATTTTTTTTTCCAGATTTTTTTTTTTTTTTTGTGAATACCAAACCCAATACTAGATTTGTTGGAACAAATTTATATTAGGCTCTGATACCAAATGATGCAAGAAAATAAAGACAAGATAGAAAGAAGACACAATTTGAATAACAATTGGGCAATAAATAAGGGAAACTTACCTTAGTCACCTCCCAAAAGGATCAAAAGGCACCTATCATATTCGAACAATCCTCAAGAGAATAGCCATCTCTTGCAAACTGTTAGATCAAAGGGGGGTTGTTCAATTTGGACTCCACCAAATTAACACTAGTCATTCAAGACTAAATGGTTTCAATAATATTCAATATTCAAAGATAGGTTTCAAATGAGAAATAGTTCTAAGTGTAGCTTATATAGGTAAAGTCTACACCTAGACTTTAAAATAATAGCCACAAGTTGGCCTTTAAAATATGGCCTCACAGGGCTCCAAATCATTAGCCACATGCATGGGACTCCAAAGTGGGTCCATGGCTATCATAAACTGATCGTGGGCTCCTCTCCTGGGCTCGGAAGTGTCCACGGCTCCTGAAATGAAGACTCCATCTCCAAAGCATAGACGGATGTCATGTAAAATCCTGGCTAGACTGCTTGAATGTATGATGGCCAGTTTGGCTTGCATCATCCTCCCCTTCTTAGAAGGATTTCGTCCTCGAAATCAATGCATCATCATCCTTGACCGCATCATGGCACACACGGATCATCATTAACATGGCTCGATGGAACATCATCATCACGGCTGGCTATGTGGACTACTTCAGATTATATTCTCAAGATCCCGAATTTAAGGCAATTTTGTGAGGAGTTGACCTAAGGGAGGAGGGTTGATAGGTTCCAACTTGTAGATGGGTTCCTATTCAATGATGGTAGAGTTTGTGTTCCAATGAGCTCCTGGAGAGAATTAGTGGTCAAGGAAGCACATAGTGGTGGAATGATGGGCCATTTTAGAGTGGCCAAGACACTTGACATTTTGAACGACCAATTCTATTAGCCCAAGATGCGGTATGATATGGAAAAGCTGTGTGGTAAATGTTTGGAATGCAAGTAAGACAAGTCCAAGACTCGGCCCCAAGGTATGTATACTCCCCTTCCTACTCCAATTGGTCCTTGGATAGACATTTCTATGGATTTTGTGTTGGGTCTTCCAAGAACCAAAAGGGGTCGTGATAGCATTTTTGTTGTGGTAGATAGGTTCTCAAAGATGTCTCATTTCATACCATGCCATAAATGTGATGATGCATCTCATGTAACATCTTTGTTTGTGAATCATGTGCTTAAATTGCATGGAGTTCCTAGAACTATTGTTAGTGATAGGGATTCTAAATTTCTTAGCCATTTTTGGAAGAGTCTTTGGGGTGCACTTGGCACCAAGCTCATGTTTCTACTTCTTGCCACCCTCAAACGGATGGGCAAACTGAAGTAGTAAATAGGACTCTTGGAAGCATACTTAGGTGTATGATTAGAAGAAAGCCTACTTCTTGGGAGGATTGTTTTCCTTTGATTGAATTTGCTTATAATCGTTCTCTACATACTTCTATTAGCATTGCTTATAATCGTTCTCTACATACTTCTATTAGCATGACTCCATTTGAAGTTTGCTATGGCTTTAATCCTTTGATTCCCTTAAGCTTAACCCCCTTGTCTAGTGATGTTATTGTGAGTATAGATGCAAAACAAAAGGCGGCCGAAATGTTGAAAATCCATGCTAAGGTCAAGGAGAACATTGACAAGATCAACACCAAGGTAGCAAATAGGTAAAATCGGGGGAGGAAGAAGATAGAATTCCAACCCAATGATTGGGTTTGGATCCATTTTCGAAACGACAGATTTCCTCAATTGAGGAAAGGCAAGTTGTGACAGAGAGCATGCAAGAAAATGCATTCATCGAGGAGATAGCATTGCTTGGACTTCTACTATGCCAAATAAGTCCCATCCTTACTATTTTGTGGACAATGACAAGGAACCAGAGTTGGAGGTGAGTTACTTTATGAGCCTTCGTTTTAATTACCTTCCTTTGAGGACTGAAGACTTTTACATCTTTGAGCCATATAGTCCGCATTGATTCAGCCGTCAGTTCGGGTTTTATCAAGGCACTCCTGGTGTTTTGGAAATTGACCTTCGCAGTGCCTCATTAGCTGAAGGACTTAGATTCTCGCGAATTTGTGTGTCACATAAATCCATGTCGAAGGCAACTTTCCGTACAGTCCAATGTGAGGAAGTTTTTCTCATCCGAGTATAAATCCTGGTGGGCAAAAGTGCATAGGAAATTTCTCGAAGATAACTTGCAATCGTTGGTGAATGTTGTTGGTCCTATTACTGACATTCCTCAAGAGCATAACGAAGAGGTCTTTGCCGATAAATCTCCTGCTTTAAAATCTAAAGTAGATTTGCTACACAAAAGCAAGGGACCTCTATGTGAAGACGTTCAAAAAGAGAAGAGGCATGCCCAGACTCATTAAGCTTCTAAAATGCGACCACCATAAGATGAAAGTGATAGCAATCATGAAGATCGTTGTTGGAAGAAATTGAGACCATCCGTAGATGAGCCTGCAGACACTACTTCGCATGTGATAGAGATTCATGACGGTGATAGCAGTTCTTCGAGGACTTTGACAGCTACTAAAGAGGTAATTATTTAAATTCCCTTGCTATCCCATGATACTTGAATGAATTTACTGATCATTTATCATTTCTATGTAGCCAAGCAATGTCGACATTTTGGTGACTTCCCACCAAAGCAAGCCACAAGATAGCAGTGAATCTGTAGCAGGGCCAGAATCATGGGTATCATTTCCAACATCTAAATCAGAGGGAGAGGCCACTTCTATTCCTCATGGTGGGACTAAAGCAAAATTGGGATCCAATTCTCACAAACAACCAGCAATAACTGTATCCGTTTTTTATGGAAGAAAGGTTGTGATGATGATTCGAAAGAATTTCATTTTGGAAGCCTGGACTAAGATACAAGTTAAATTTTCCCACCTTACTGTGGATTGTGCCTCTTCTCTTGAAGATGAGGTCAAAGTGATTCTCAAGGAGATGGATGGAAAGGGTATGTATATTTCCCCTTTGAAGAAATTATTGGATTATTTCTTTGAGCTTGCCACTTCCTATGACCAAGCATGGTCAGCTCTTGTTGATAAGGCCACAGAAGTCGAAAAATCAGAGTCATTTGTAAGAGCCAAGGAAAATCTTGATCTTGTCTTAACTGAAAAAGATGAGAAGGCCAAAAAGTTATCTGCTACTCGTCGATCTCTTAAGGAGGCGAAGAAGAAGGTGAAGGAGTTATGAGCCCTCCAAAATGCCATAGAGAAGGACGTTGAGAAGCTCAAATCTAAAGTCTCAGCTACTGAAGATGAACACCGTAGATGTGCTGATGTCTCCCAGGCAACTGCAAATAATTCAAGCCGACGCAGAAGAGAAGAGGCGATACATAGAGACTAACCTTCAAGACTTAATCAATTATAAGTTATGTTTAGATTAGCTTGTAGGAAATGATACAATAACGGATACGCGGAAATAAAAAATTAAGAAGATAAACAAAAGGAAAAGAAAAGATAGATAGATTGACACAAAAATAGGCACAATTAAGCAACCAAGGTTCTTCAATAACCAAGACCTCCTAATTACACTCTAGATAGCACCAACCTCTTAGGATGACCTCAAGGGAATTGAATTCCCAAGCAACCAATCCTCTCACAATCAATAATCAACAAGAGCCTACCAAAGGCCTCTCGCAAGTTTCTTTCTCTAGAGATAACCCTAAAACACTCAAATATTCATTAATTCATCAAAAGCCCCTTGAAATGAACTAACTTAAGCTATTTATAGTCTTAGGCTAAATTATTACACAAGAGGCCCAAAAGTGGCTCTCAAGTTTGCAAAAATGACCAAAAAGATCTGGATGTCATGTTTTGTGGCTCCATATGCGAGATGCATGTTCAACATGCGTCCCTACTGTTCCATCGCATCTTGTGCTCCTCAAATTCCCCAGATTTGGTGACACACTTTGCGTTGGATCTGCTGGTTCGTATGTTCAACATGTGGCACACTTTGCTAGATGCAGTGCGCACTTTGCTGGACGCAGTGCGCATTTTGCTGGACGCAGTGCGGACTATGCTGGATGCATGTTATGCCATCTTCCCCTTCTTTCGCCTTTTTGTTCTCCCATGCAATCATCAATGCATGGGTCCCTCGGGATGGCAACAAAGTGTGTCTTAGCACGTCCACTTTTATGACATCCATCTTAATCCCTCCTCCCACGCTATCATCCACACTTGGAATCCCCGGAACGGTTCTCTAAAAATGTCTTTGAGGCAGCTTGGCTTGTATCATTCTCCCCTTCTTGAAAAGGATTCGTCCTCGAATCTAAACCTTGCAAAATCATAAGGAAGACAGACAAAAACAAGATCCTCAAAGCATGAGGGTTAGCGTAAGAATAAGCCAATCTACCAACATACCAAGGGTGCACAAATTTGTGATATAGCCAAGTATCGACCACTTTTATGAAGAACAAGCTCTCACATAGAGCACTAACCAATTAGCTATCCCAAAGGTCATGAGATGAGGGTATACTAAAGATACCAATGGTTTCAAAATAGCAAGTAGACAAGGTCACATTGGTTCTAGGAAATATGAAGTACGAATGATCTTCTAATTCCAAACTAAACCAATAACCCAAATTAAAAACCTCACCAGGGTCAAAAGGGAAAGATACCCACATGTCACAGTCAAGGCAACAACTAAGTATCCCAATAGGACCCCACCCCACATAAGATTGTTATATCCCGTGTTTTGCACATTCGGGAGATTTGGACATAATGGTGATTTGTAAGAATAAGGACATATTTTGATTTCATTTGGTGGGTATGTTGTTACTTATGGAAAATATTGACATGAGAACATCGGAGACGGCCTAAGGGTAAAATTGAAATTTTGGAAATTAGCTCCGTGAATTATAAAATAAGATCCTTAAGTAATTGGGCTAGAAAAAAATAAGAGAAAATTTAGGCCCAAGTTTAAGAGGGTGGCCGGCCATGGTTGGCCCAAGCCCATGAAGATTAGTCATGTGATCAATCACATGACTAATTAATATAAGATGATAATTGTGCGATCATCCATAGAAGTTTAAAGAGACAAAAAAAAAAAAAAAAAAAAAGGGAGAAAAGAGAAGAAGAAGAAAAAAAAAATTCTAGCCTTGCAATCTTCATCCAAAAATCTCATCCTTCTTGAATTCTTGATAAGCGCAAGACGCTCTTCAACGTGGTATAATTAGTTGAGCGAGAAAGCCACGTTGGTGGCGAGTTGGAATTTGAAGAAAAAGGTAAGACTCTTATTCTTTCATGTTATGTATGTTAAAATGATTAGAATTAGATGAGAATTATGGAACTGTGGTGTGTGGTTGCATGGTGTGCGTGTGTGTGAAAAGTGTATGTGGCCGTGAGCCATGGTGGTGTAGGGGAGGATGAATTAAATTTCATTTAGTTGTTAGTTATGTTGTTGTGGCATTTATGATGTGAATTTTATGATGTGAATAAGGGTTTAACGACTTAAGTCGGCATTGAAATTGGCATGTATGTTGTTATGGGGATTTGGTGTGCTCACATGGTTTTATGTAATTATGGAAGTAAGGGTGAATTAATGCCATTGTTAATGAACTTGGAAGAAGGCAATGCAAATTTTGTAGTTTTATTGCATTTGTGGAAGTTGGGATGGATTATGGTTTGATGGAAAATTTTGTATATTTTGTAGAATAATGAGAAATGTGTCCGGATTGTATTTGAATGGCCTTGAATTAGTAGATAAATACGAAAACGTCGGTATTGGATTGAAAGTGTGAAATTAGAATGAAAGTTATTGCGTTATAAAGAAAGTAATACTATTCATGGTAGAATGCGTTTTAATTCGATTGTTGATGTTGTTGATGTTGTTGTTAGCTTGGTTGTTGCTATGTTGGCCGAGTTTAATTCTCGGGGATGTTGGATTTATAGGGGAGATGCTGCCCAAATTTTTGTAGGCAAATAAAGGCTAAGAATAAACTCCCAAAGGCATATCACTTACATTTGGTAATCTTGACCATTTGTAGATTTTGAGCAAACGATTTGAGTTTAAGCGAGCATAAGGCGCCCATAAGGTATGTAAAGCCTACCTTTCTCCATTTGGCATGTCCTAGTCATACTAGGCTAAGATTGGAACCTCGGGGATAATTACTCTCTTGGAAATCCGAGTTTGATTTTGAGTACTATTCATACAGCGCATTTGAACTATAATCTTTACATTTGGTTGAAAGAATGCTTAAACCTCCATAACTTCCGCAAACGTATCCAAATTACTCCGAAACTTTCATAGATGACTTTATGGATCCTAATGTTTGCAATTCATGTCCGCCGCCTCGACTTGACCTGAGGTGGGCCCGCAAGTCCCGAGAATTCCCTTATTTGGTTTGTTTGTCTCATTTTCGTATGATATGAAAAGGAAACGTTTGCCTATGACTCTAAGGTCCGTTTGAAATGCCCTATAATGTTATCCTCGAACGTTCTTCACTATGTATGATACTAAATTTTCCGAGAATGACCTACGATGTATTTTTCGAAAAATTGATAACTTAAAAGTCCGCGACCTTTGTATATTAATTCCGATTGACTCGATACTTATTTTTTGAGCCTTCTGATACTAATGTATATGTATATGAAATTATGTGTCGAGTTTTGGAATTTACTTTTAATATGCATACGGTTTCTGCACTACTCTGCTCGTGCCAATGATTATGATTTCGTTCGCCGCACCCGGCCGATTTTGTGATCGCGCGCATTATGACATATTCGGCAGTATGATGTGTTACGGTTTCCGAGACCTCGTCATAGGGCCGGTTACCGTTTATGGTGTTATGATGTGATATGGCATCTGATATGCTCTGATGATATGATATGATATGTATGATGTTATGATGTGTTCGGAGACGTACGGAGATTTGAAAACTTCTGGAGTATGATGTGTTGTGGCACCAGCGTCGGGGGTGACCACGTTCCTGAGCCCTATGCATGATTTTTGTTTACTTGCATTTTTACATCGGTTTTCCGCACAGGTTTGATCTGCTACTTCTGTATTTGTTTCTGTATGTTCTGACTCCAGTCATGGTTTGGATTACTGTACCTTCTGCTTTACATACTCAGTACTTCTTCCGTACTGACCCCCTTTCTTCGGGGGCTGCGTTTCATGCCCGCTGGTACAGACGCTCGGTTGGACGATCCTCCGGCTTAGGCTCCCTATTCTGCTATTCTGGAGTGCTCCCCTTGATCCGGAGCCCGTATTTGGTATATGTCTTCTGTTATGCATACTCTGTATATTTGTTACTGTTCGGGTACGGCGGGGCCCTGTCCCGTCATATGTTCATCTGTTCTGTATGTCTGTAGAGGCCTGTAGTCATAGTTGTGGGTCATGGGTCATGTCTGTCTGTGTGTGTGATTATGATTTGCATCCTTATGCGGCCCCGTATGCGACTATGGCCAATATGGCCCATATATTTGTATATGTGTGTATATTTGGGCGATGTGCATTCCGCCGCCTTTGCTTTTAATGTGATGATTACGCACGGCGACCGTTTAGGATAGCATTCGTTTCGATGCAGGTGATGTACGTTATCAGTTTGCGGTATGAACCACATTTATTAAATCTAATTAGGCCTTAATATGACGATCTGGTTCGTAAGCCTGTTTGAGTGCCTAAGTAGGGCACCAGTCACGGCCCACGGGGCTGGGTCGTGACAAAGATGTACTCCCAAAAAGATCATGAATGTCATCATATGCAAAAAGATAATAAAGAAAGGTATCACGCAAAACAACTTCATCTAGGGTGTCTTCAAATGTAGTTTCACTATTAAACTCAAGAGCATGGTCAATCATACTATTTCTATTCGGAACAACCAAGGAAGAATTAGCAATTTGCAGACAAGTTTCACCTTCCTTTTGAACACTTCCCCTCCCCATAAGTGGATCACAATTCCTTAAGGGAGGATCTCCATCATAGGGAAGAGTGTTATCATCCCATAGTGGATTTTCAAATATCATGTAGTCACTAAAAGTGGCCACACTTCAACGTTACAAAACATCCCACTAGGTACTTCACTCTCAATAGTCATGTCATCCTCAAATAAAACATTATCCTTTACAAGAGAGTAATCAATGAACAATGAAGAGTCAAAGCATGTCATTTCACTCTCAAACATTATCCTTTTCGCTCACATGACTATCTACATGACACACGTCACCACCACAAATTGGAGTCTTATCACATGACACTAAAGTACGATCAAAATACTCATTTGACATGAAACAAACAAGGGTGAGATGTCACATTCTTTCAATTGACCAACTATATCAACATCATCACTAACTTGTACAGTAAACACATCACAAGGATCCTCAAGTAATGAATTATCATTACAAGCAAGTTGATCAACACAAGTTTCCAACACTAGTTGGTAGTATGTCAAACTCGCAAGAATTACTAACATGATGACCACATGACATTGTACTACCATTCAATTCACAAGTGTCAACACTAGGCGGACACAAATCAATCTTGCAAGAAGAATCAATTTGGTCATCTAAAGGATCAACTAGTGTTTAAGCACCTTCATTCGATAATGCACTATCATTCAAAGCATAACTGTCAACACTCGGTGGACACAAATCGACCTTATAAGAAGGATCAATTTGGTCATCAATAGGATCAACTAGTGTAGGGACACTTTCAACAATGACATTACCAATACATAGCAAAGAAGCATTAGGCTTAATGCAAGGTAACTAACTTTCATACTCGACTTGACATTAAAATCACACAAAGATGTAGGAGTATAAGGATAAGTGATCTTACCTTGGTGTTCACGTAAGCTCCTTTGACCAATGGAAGGAAGGGTTGTGGCCGCCGTCCTTGCCTTCAAGCATGGGGTTCTCTCCAAAGAGGTACCCCTCAAAGATTCATTTCTTCTCACATGTAGCTTGGGATAATGGCCTCTCAATATCCTTTTCATGTCCTCCCAAGTCTTGATTGGACTCCTCGCTTGTCTCCCACAATATTCCACGTACTCCCAATATTTGACAAGCCTTGAGTCAAAAGTTCAAACGGCTAAGTCCATCTTCATTTCTTGTGAATAGTTGTAGCTAGCGAAGATTTCATCTATTATGAACTCCCATTTCTCATATTGTTCTCCACTAGATTCCCTAGCCAAGGCAAGCCACTTCACATGGGTATCTCGCACTTTTGCACTTGGACTCCTCCTAGGAAGTATGCATGGAAGGAGAAATTTGCCTTTCTTGTCCCGTACATATCGATGCCAATCTTGTTCATGTGGAATCCCATGCTTTTGGAACCAAGGGACTCCTAAACATACATGACAATTATCCATTGGAAGCACATTACACCAAACCTCCTCTTGGTACTCGCCAAGTGAAATGGATACCATCACCCTCCTATCAACCCAATATCCTCCCTCATCATAATAAGGATTTCACCGGATCACACAAGGTAACCTTAAATCTTCAACCGCACGAGGGGTGATGAAATTTGTGTAACAATCGTCATCAAGCATAAGAAATCCCTCACTACTACCAATGTTCACCTTGGTCTCCGTGAATTGCCTCTTTGGGACCACCTTCTTTTTTACAGGATGACCCCAACTCGTACTCACATTCCCACTCATGCCACTTTGCTTCGGATAGAAAGTACTACAAGAAGAAGCATATGCATGCCCACTATAAGTCCTTCCATAATCAACATTAGCACTTCCACTACCTCCATAGACATACTCTTCACAATTCCCACTTGTATAAGGATTTCCCCTATAAGAACCATAAGATACGTGTGAAGAAGAGTCATACCTTGAGTCATCTTCATAATCAAGGTGCGTAGTGTGAAAAACTTCATTTTCACCATCTTCACCATACGAATCGTCACAAGGTTCTCCTACCTCACCATCTTCATCACAAGATCCATGAGCACTACTCTTTTCATATTCACCTTCGGAATAGTAGTTATCACCTCTAAATTGCTCATGATCTTCATTTTCCATATAGCCCTCATAAACCCCTTTCGTCACACCCTTGATAGCTCCCATAGTCCTCCCCTTCATAACTACAACCATCATCGTCGTACCAATCATAATCGCCACCACATGAATCGGAATCCATGGAGAAGTACCTGCAAAGAATACTTAGCAAACACGTTAGTAGTAAAGAAACCTCACCACAATCATGTTTACACTCATTTGTGCTCGGCTAGCACCACTCAAATGAACTCACACACTCTTGCCTTTTACCACTCAAATGGATTGGCCGATGTTGATTCTCGATTGGATTGGGTTGCTTGCAAGGGGCACAATTTCTACTCGAGATCAGAATGGATTCTTGTAGACTCAAAAAGAACGGACGACTCAATTAAATCAAGCGAACTTGAATCAATAATTAACGACGAAGTTGTGACAAGAGAAAAGAACGAAAAGAATTGGTACGAATGAAATAGGACTCAAGAACTAATTAAACTCAAGTAGAATCAATTACTAGAGTTTAATTTAGCTTAGATGATCAAAGAAAGTGAAAAGAAATGGAATGGAATGAAATTTGAGTCAAAAACCTGAAGTGCGCAACTTGAGATGGTGCATCGTAGCCAAGAAAAAGGTCGCGACACGCTTTGCGTCTCGCAGATTACGCACTTGACTTGCTAAGTTTTCTGACACACTTTGCTGTGGAGCTGCGTGTTAGCATGTTGAACATGCGGCTCCACATATGGTGTCACAAGTTGTGCTGTTTTCAGCTCACAATTAGTGACGTCAATTCTTCTTGGGATCCGTTTGGTAGGTTCTTTTTCGAATTTTAAATTCTTAGATCCCCGGGCCCACCTAACCTTGTATTTACTTCTTTGGGGGTAGGAAACACCTTTCCAAAAACTTGTGGTAATATTTTTGGATCAAACCCTCCTTTGGGTCTTCTTCTTCACTAAGAATTTATGAAGGTGGCTCAAGAACACATGAACATTCAAATTTCTATCTACCTCCAAATCTACTCAAAATTCTGCCAAATTTCGGATTTGACTTCCCTTAATCAAATAGAATAAAGCCCAATTGTTATCAACCTCTAATTTCACCAAAATTTCAAAACCCACCAAATGTTCTTCAATTTTTCTTCAAAGCTCAAACTTCAACAATGGTAGATCTCTCAATATTGACTCAAATGACACAAAACTTTGGAATTGAAAATCTAATGTCAAAACAACAAAACAAACATAAATTTTTTGGGGTTTTCAAGAATTTCAATTTTTTTTTTTGTAACAAACCCAAGACTAGACTTGATAGAACAAATCTAATCCAAGCTCTGATACCAATTGATACAATAACGGATACGCGAAAATGAGAAATTAAGAAGATAAATAAAAGGAAAAGAAAAGATAGATAGATTGACACAAAAATAGGCACAATTAGGAAACCAAGGTTCTTCAATAACCAAGACCTCCTAATTACACTCTAGATAGAACCAACCTCTTAGGATGACCTCAAGAGAATTGAATTCCCAAGCAACCAATCCTCTCACAATCAATAATCAACAAGAGCCTACCAAAGGCCTCTCACAAGTTTCTCTCTCTAGAGATAACCCTAAAACACTCAAATATTCATCAATTCATCAAAAGTCCCCTTGAAATGAACTAACTTAAGCTATTTATAGTCTTAGTCTAAATTATTACACAAGAGGCCCAAAAGTGGCTCTCAAGTTTGCAAAAATGACCAAAAAGATCTGGATGTCATGTTTTGTGGCTCCATATGCGAGATGCATGTTCAACATGCGTCCCTACTGTTCCGTCGCATCTTGTGCTCCTCAAATTCTCCAGATTTGCTGACACACTTTGCGTTGGAGCTGCTGGTTCGCATGTTCAACATGTGGCACACTTTGCTGGATGCAGTGCGCACTTTGCTGGACGCATGTTGTGCCATCTTCCCCTTCTTTCGCCCTTTTGTTCTCCCATGCAATCATCAATGCATGGGTCCCTCGGGATGGCAACAAAGTGTGTCTTAGCACGTCCACTTTTATGACATCCATCTTAATCCCTCCTCCCACGTTATCATCCACACTTGGAATCCCCGGGACGGTTCTCTAAATGTCCTTGAGGCAGCTTGGCTTGTATCAGGAAACATTTTTTTTTACTTGCTCTCCCTTTGTTTTGTTGCATTTGATTAGTTGAAATTCCTGACAGTAATAAAAGCTTCTCACATTTTGCTTTATACTGCAATTCTTGTTGATATCTCTTTTGTGCTTCAACATCAACGATCATTTACTCGTTTCGTTGTACATTGCCGCTGTATTAGGCTTCGCTTTCTCTTAAACGTTGTTGTTCATGTCTCGAAGTTCTTGCGGGGCGCTTTACATGCTAAAACGCCGATAGTTTCATATTTGCGCAGTTTCGCCAAAAAATTCATATCTCGATTTCGGAACATTGAAATCACGAGCTGCCAAATTCTCAGGAAACTAGACTTCGAAATCTAACATGTATCCAAATATCAAAGTCAAAAAACATCTTAATCATCCTAGATAAATTCAGGAATTTGGCTTTACATGCTGAAACGCCGATAGTTTCAGATTCGCATAGTTTTGTTAAAACATTTATATCTCGATGTAGGAACGTTGAAATCACGAGCTGCCAAATTCTCAGGAAACTAGAATTCGAAATATAACATGTATCCAAAAAATCAAAGTCAACAAATATCTGAATCATCCCAGATAAATTCAGGAAGTTGCCTTTACATGCAGAAACACCGATAGTTTCAAATTCGCGTAGTTTCGGCAAAAAATTCATATCTCGATGTAGGAATGTTGAAATCATGAGCCTCCAAATTCTAAAGAAACCAGACTTCGAAATCTAACATGTATCCAAAAATCAAAGTCAACAAACCTCTAAATCATGCTAGATAAATTCGGGAAGTCGACTTTACATGCTGAAACGTCGATAGTTTAAGAGTCGTGTAGTTTTGCCGAAAAAATTCATATCTCGATGTAGGAACATCAAAATCATGATCCGCTAACTTCTCAAGAAACTAGACTTAGGAATCTAACATGTATCCAAAAATCAAAGTCGGCAACCCTCTGGGTCGTCCCAGATAAATTCAGAAAATCCACCTTAGATTTTTTTTTTCATTCCAACTTGATAACATGGCGGATTTGAAGAATCGAACTTGAAGGCTTGCTGGACTTTAAGACTTCAACTTGCAGACATGGTGAATTTAAAACTTCAGCTTGACGACTAGCAAATTTGAAGACTTCACCTTGCAGATGCGATGGCTTTGGACTTCAACTTGAAGAGTTGGCCGATTTGACGCCTTCAACTTGAAACCGACAGATTTATAGACCTCAACTTGTTGATCTGACCACTTGCTAAGAGATTACAGTCATCCCATTGGAGAAACCATTTGTCATGGAGCTTTGCCCCCATTGGACCATCGGTATTTAGCGAAGGTCCAAATTTCAATAAAAGGATGCTTGTATATACATTCTGGATGCGTCTTATCATGCAGATTTCATTCCATCATACTTCACTCAAACAATACATAGAGCGATGTATTTTTTTTTTAACTCATGGGACTGAGCTTAGAATAAAACTCTAAGCGGCCTACGTACCTCAGTGAAGAGGGCCAAGTCATTCTGTAGTTCAGAAAAAATGAGTTTTTTTTTTTTGTATCCTAACTTTTGCCTAGGCGGCCTATTGCAAGGTTTTCGACCTAGCAGACTTTTTTTTTTGTGTCCTAACTTTTGCCTAGGCCACCTCTCATAAAGTTTTCAACCTAGAGGACATTTATGTTTTTGGGCCGTGCACAGTTTATACTCTTGCAGGCCAGGAGTTACATGCAGTTTGATATTGTCACGACCTAAACCAATGGGCCGTGACGAGTTCCCAACCACTACTGACCAAGCACCCCTAAACTCGTACTTGCCATATGCTGAATAACCTGGTGGCCCATTTCTAACTTATATCTGAACGATAACATCTGCTGTAAAAATTTATGCAATAAAATCTACCTCGAAAACTCATAAATTATACACATGGATATATATCTGCATACGCGCAAAGTGTTACATCCCGTGTTTTCATGTGTTGGAAAGTGTGCGAGTTAAATGACATTAGTAACGGAAACGAGGTTATCCCCAAGCTTATAGGTGGTCAGAATTATGGTACAGATGTATCGTAAGGATTAGAAGTTAAATAAATCGAAGAAAATAAGTTTCGTCGAGGTTCGAAATTATTTGAATGAAATACGGTCCAAGCTATAACATCCTGCATTTTGGACTAGAAAATTTGACCGTCCAACATGAGCAAATTTATCCGAGCCTTGAGGATTTGGTCATATTCAAGTATGGGAATCAAGAGATCAATGTGTAAAAGGAATGACGTCCCGAAATTATTTAAGACTCGAAAGTGTGATGACGGTGATTGGAAATAATATTTTATATGTGACAAACGAGCTATGGACTAGTGGTATATCACATGAGCATGGTAATGAGTATGTTAATTGCGCGTGTAATTAGTTAAATGTGTAGTGCAATGGAGATAAGTAATTAATCATTAAGTTAGTGGAAAATTTTGAATTGATCATTTCCACGTGGCAGCCATGAAGGAAGGGCAAGTAGTGACTATTCATTTTGTTGGCTAGTTGTGGCATCTTTACAACTTAATTGTTCAAGATAATACAAAGGGGTGGACCCCACAATCCAAGAGGTGGACTCTACCTAACCATGTCTTGTATACACCTAAGACTTATATTGATCAGATTGTAGCTAAGCAATTTGGCATGGCAAGAACACTTCTCCAAAGCTAACCAAACGTACAAGGATATACTTGGTGATTTAGATAGTGTATAGACCAAAATCTTTTAGATTAGATGAGTCCTTCACAAATCCAAGACAACAACGAATTGCTGGACAAAAACATATATAAATCAACGTGAATTTTATTTAAGGTAAGCGGTAGACAAATTCCATCTTCGATTCTCCTCCGAAATACTTGAGTTCTCATCATTCTCTCTCTCGTGGTTGTAGTAGTTGTGTATTTCTTGAAACATTGTGGTGGAATAGGCTGTTTCCAGCTTGTTTAAGGTATGTATTCTCTTCCTAATATCATAGATGAGGTTGTAAAGATCGTTGTTGATGTGTTCAATGTATACGTCTCACATAACGGTGTTCGGAAGCCATGAGTCCGAATTGTTGAACGTATTGTGGGCTGTTTGTGTTAATTATTGGGCTGCCATATGGTGTTGTTATTGTTATGGAGATCTGGAGGTGTTTTTGAGTTATGTATGTTTGTGTGTATTGATTTGGAGTTCAGAAGGAAGGAGAGCTAGCCGAAACGCCGCATAGTTGATTAAATATGCAAGCTTGTCGCTCGTCGTGAAATGTTTATGACTTTTTGTTACTACATGGTATCTTGTTATTAATATATATACTTGCCGGATTTTTCTAGTTGTTGTTGTTGATATATGGAGTTGGGGTAAATGAGAAGAATGGGGGAGATGCTGCCCATTTTGTTTTAGGATAAGTTAAATTTTCGTTATACGATTAAGAGAATAGTTTGTATAATTAACGATAGTATCATTGTTGTTAGATATAGATCGTGGAGCAGATACGAGTTGAGTTCTCGAGCTATTGAGCTAAGACCAGGTATGTAAAGCTATCCCTTCTTTATTTTTGGCATGAATTACATAAACGAGCGAACGATGAACATACATGACTCCAATGAATTCTAGTTCTCAGCGATACTTGACATGACAGTTGTCTTTGATTCTCAAGTGTCAGTTCATTCTAATCATTCTATTAAGTCCCAGATGATGATATAGTTTGCATATGGTTGCTCATGATATTCTACTCGTGCATGCTGTTAATATATCATTCACCGAGTCCCGGGCCGGGTATGTATTCGTGCACAGTTTCATTGCATTATTCACCGAGTCCCTCACTAGAGGGCCGGGTACGGTATATATATGATTATTATATTATATATGGATCGGGCCGTACGTTCCTCGGCATTATTATATTATATATGGATCGGGCTGTACGTTCCACAGCACTATCAGTATATTATAATCTATGCCTATCATACGCCATATAGTTAATTTCAGTCATATAGAGTTACCAGTTATTCTCAGATGTTAGCCACAGATGCATTCAATTATTGATACTGGTTTTCATGATCCATTTGTACTTGATGTTTTTATGCCTTACATACTCTCGGTACATTGTTCGTGTGACGTCCCTTTGCCTAGGGGCGTTGTGTTCATGCCACACGCGATCCGCATTGTTTTGCAGGTAAAAGTATTCAGCTAGGATGGTTGGCTATCAGCTGGGATTGGCAAACTCCATTTTCTTCCTGAGCAGTGCCGAGTCATTATGGTTATCATGTGTGTACGGGTATGTCGGGCCCCTGTCCCGACTCATATGATTCAAGTGTTTACTCTCAAAGACTTTGCAGACAGTGTCCTGTGGTTAGTATGCTAAGATGTCATGCATTGAGTAAAGCGACCATGTAGGCCGATATGTCAGCTTGACTTACTCGATTTTTGATTAATTGAGTATCGTTCGCAAATTTCTATGGTTTGACGGAAAGTACCTTATTATATTTCCGAATTTTTTTTTATCCAGTTTCATTATGTGAATGCCAGAGGGTTCGCTCAGCTCTAAGTAAGAGTTGGATACCCATCATGCCCTATCGGAATTGGGGTGTGACACAAAGGATGACAATGCAATCCGACATGGCCACTACATGTACTACATGTACATAAAATAAGAGACCACAAAGCTACATGACGTTCCCACTATATACAACTGTCTACAGACCTCTATGGAATATAAACTGTAGAAAAGACAGGACAAGGCCCTGTCATACCCACATATCTACATAGCAAGATAGCATACCAAAAAGGGCTGCAGCTCCGGACCAATGGAGCGCACTGACTGCGGCTGAGGGGAGATCTTACTGGTCTGGATCGTCTGGCTGGCTACCTGATCCTGCGGGCATGAACGCAGCGTCCACAAGAAAGGACGTCAGTACGAGTAATGTACTGAGTATGTAAGGCATGAATAATAACATAACAACAAGTATGGAACATAACATGAGATAAAGAGAGAACCTGTACATCTGATTGCCTCATAAGGCGAATATCATGCATGCTTAGCTTTCAAAAGAAAACATTTCTCATATACATATCTCATAATAGTGCTGCGGAACGTGCAACCCGATCCATAAATATATTATGTTGCTGCGGAATGTGCAACCCGATCCATATATATATTATATATATATATATATATATATATATATATATATATATATATATATGTCGCGGAACGTGCGTACCCCGATCCATACCCATATATCCCGCGTCCGGGACGATATCATAATATACCAACTGATCAGGTGGCTATGCGTATATAACGCCTCGCCCTTTTCCCATATCCCCTATATATATATATATATCATATACATATATAATATAAGTAGCATGCATGAGAGCCCAAATAAACGTTACCACTTTATCGGAGTGATGTAAGGTCGGTAACCTCCGATTATATTATGGAACAATCATCATCGCTATGTCTCACCTTGAAGGAACAATGATTATAAAGTGAGATCAACAACAAGGAATAACGTCAAGGAATTCATGAAATAAACTTAATAATCTCATAATAGCATTAAAATCATAAACCTTGGAACCTCTAGAAATAGGATCATCATCATCGTTATCATCATGAAAATATAATCATCTTTAGCGTCATAAGAAACTTTAAGAATCATGAATCGCTAGCTTGTGGGAATAAGGACATCATGGAAAATATGTATGAGTTTACAAGAAAGGAGTCAACATTGTCATCATGGTCATCATAGAAAACATCTTGTCATTAATATCATAAAAACCTTGAGAGAACCAGAAACTTCTAGCTTTTCGGGAACCAGGATATTATGGAAGACATGTATAGAATCATAACATATGAATCATGCCTTTAGAAAGAAAGGGGACTAGCCTTAACATACCTTTCGGTCTCCTTGGAAATTCAACGTTTATTCTTCCAAGCTCGTAAATCTACATATAAACCATTCGTACTATTATTAGGCTCAAAGTCATACGCCCATCTCAAATCCTTAATTTAATTCCATTTAGAATCTGCCTGTCACACCCCACCCTAGGTAAGGCATGATTGGCACCCGGCACCTTACAGGAAATGAGCGAACCAACTTATAACTTACATCCTTCGTGTCTCAAATAGAAACAATAAGATCAAGAGGCTAAATATGAACATAATATCATGCATAAATATATGTACATTGGACCCATGATGCCGACATTACTTGTCACACTATGACTAAGCTGTACACAGGAACTATCTGCAAAGCCTCTATGAACATGACTGAAGTATATGAGTCGGGACAGGGCCCCCGACATACCCTCTTGTCATAAAAAAAAACATATGCAACTCAGACTCGGCAATGCTCCAGGAAGAAGTGGAGCTCACCAATCAAAACTGGTACCTGAAGGCAGCCTACGATGAAAGATCCTCGTCTCGTCTATCTACACCTGCAGGCATGAACGCAGCGTCCACAAGAAGGGACGTCAGTACGAGCAATGTACTGAGTATGTAAGGCATGAATAGTAGTATGATATCAGAAGGAAGATAACATAAGATGAAGTAAGTAATTATACCTCGTGCTCTTCTTAAGATCTCTATTATGTAAACTAGTCGTCTACAGGAAAAACATTTCATAAATATCCATACACAACATACATACATATGCATTCACATACACTTACTATACATACATCTGTCATATCCGTACCCGGCCCTTTCGGGACTCGGTGTCATCTGTACCCTGCCCTTTCGGGACTTAGTGTCATCCGTACCCGGCCCTTTCGGGACTCGGTGTCATCCGTACACGGCCCTTTCGAGACTCAGTGTTATACCCAACTGATCAGTGGGATGCAATGCATACATACATACATATACATAAAAATACATAACTGAAATCAACACTATCATTACCATTATCACTATCACTATACCCTTCCTTAGAAGATCAACTATCTTAAGGTGAAGTCGACGATGTCATGGGAGTCTCGAGAATCATGAACTTAGATAGCATTGAAAATAGAATCATTATCTTCGCTATATCTCACCTCGAAGGAACGAGTAACATGAGGTGAGACCATCAATCACAAAGAATAGTCTCAAGATCATGAATAAGCTAAATAATATCATAAGGACCATGAGATTCATAGACTTCTAGAATTTGTGGAAGCGAGGATATTATGGATATGGCACAAAGGTTTATAACAAAAGAATCATGCCTTTAGACAGAAAGGGTTTAGCCTTAACATACCTTTTTAGTCGCCTTAACTTTAACTGCTCAATGCTTGTCCTCCCAGGCTTGTAAATCTATATTCAAGAAAATTTATACTATTGTTAGACTCACCTTTATACGCTTGTCTTAGTCCTTCAAATAAATCTTTCTACAATCTGCCGAAATTTCGGCAAAGATCTCCCCTATATTCTTTACCTCCTCCAAATACCAAAACAACTCTCAAACAATACCAACAACATCAACAACCATATCAATACCAATATATTCCATAAAACATCCCACACGATATTTCTCCAATATTCAAACCAACCATAAGAACATCCATAATACCATAATCAAAGAATTATATTCAACTCTTTATGATTTTTCTCCTATGATTCTTTCCTTTCCAAGAATTGCTAAACCTTTATATAATCTTAATCATGTAAATAATAGCAAGAACATACCTTATAGTAGAAGAACTTCACTTTATTCGCCTTAAACTTGAACCACACGCATCGCTATATGATTCTATACTCGCAACTATACGTTGCCTGAACCGGAATTCGGGAATTATCGTTGATTTAGGCTTGAAATTTGGGTTTGGAAGTTGGGGAAATTTCTAGAGGATTTTGGAACAATTTAGAAGAGGTTTTGGCTGAAAAAGAGGGGGCAATCCCCTTTTATATTAGTTCAAATTCGGGTCGGGGTCACTGTAGCAGTTACTGTAGCACGCGTTTCTGCTCGGTCAGCTGAACTTGTAACGTCCATAATTCTCTACTTCGATATTGTATCGACGAGCGGTTTGTTGCGTTGGAAACTAGACTCGACGAAATTCATTTTAGGTTTTTGAAACGCCTTAAAACTCTTAATATACTAGGATATATACCCCTCCAAAGTTGACCCAAAATTATGTCCAAAATTCTGTCAACTTTTTCCAAATTTTCGACAAATTTACTTTCTTCAATTTGCTTTGCCCCGAATTTCACATAGCTTATTATATGAACGTAAACCGTCATGACCATAGGATTAGTTCGCATAATATCATATATCTTTGAAGGGAGCTCCAAAGATCCATACTTAGAACGTCCAACACTTATAAATTTTCATGTACGAAACTACGGGGTGTAACACTGCCGAAATTTGGGTAGCATCTCCCCTATTTATACGAATAGCCCGAAATTATAATCCAACAACCAACAACAACAACAACAACCACCATACATAATATCCACAACAACATTAACACCAATATGCTCCATAAAACATCCCAGACGATGTTTTCCAAATTCCTCAACTAAACAACTTGTGGTACGACTATTTAATAGTTTTACCTTCAGGACTAACCAAGATTAACATTAATAAGAAGTGATTCATACCTTACTCCCGCTAGTACCGCAATATCTTCACTTTCCACCTTGAATTCAGGCCAAGACTCGCCGCAATACGATTTTATTATCGCAACTATACGCTGTCCGGACCAGAATCCAGGGATTATATTCGATTTGCATTAAAATTTGATGTGTGGAAGTTGGAGGAAATTTCCAGAAGGTTTGGGATGATTTTCAGGGTTGGTTTGAAGGAAATAAGGGGGTAAACCCCTTTTTACAAGATTCCAGGGTCGGGTTGCACCGACCTAAAAATTGCTCAGTGCATTCTCGCCTACAAGTGGAGCGTTCGGGCTGAGTTGGCTGCCCTACTTCTGCGCATTCGCGCCTAGTGTTGGCACGTTCGCGTAGACAAAATTTCTGGCCTGCCAGCCCGACTTGTAATGTCCATATCTCCTTACTCCGATGCCGTACCGATGAGCGGTTTGTTGCGTTGGAAACTAGACTTCATGAACTTCACTTTAGGCTTTTGCTTTGCCTCAAAAATCATCATGTTCTAAAAGATATTCTTCCGCCAAATTGGACCAACAAACATAGTTTTATCGAGGATTCAATTTTACCTTCTTGCCAATCTCATCACGCCTTTCATAGGTGATACCTTTAAGAATACCCAATCATCAACTTGGAATTCTAAGTCTCGCCGACGGTTGTCCGCATAAGATTTCTGGCGACTTTTGGGCTGTCAATAATCGATCTCGGATAACTTTGATCTTTTCCCCTGCTTGTTAATTCAACTCCGGGCCTATTAGTTGTATCTTTCCTACTTCAAACCACCCAATTGGGGATCGACACTTTCTTCCATATAGAGCTTCATACGGGGCCATCTGAATACTAAAATGATAACTGTTGTTGTATGCAAACTCAATAACAGGTAAGTGGTCATCCCAACTACCACCGAAATCTACCACGCATGCCCGTAACATATCTTCCAAGTTCTGAATAGTGCATTCGGCTTGCCCATTAGTTTGTGGATGAAACGTTGTGCTAAGTCTTACTTGAGTACCCAAACCATCTTAGAAAGCCTTCCACAATTTAGCTGTAAATTGTGCTCCTCTATCTGTGATAATAGATATCGAGACACCATAAAGTCGCACAATATCTTTAAGATACAACCTTGCATAATCTTCTACTGAGTATGTGGTTCTGACTAGAAAAAAATGAGCTAATTTCGTGAGTCTGTCCACGATCACTCATATGGAGTCATACTTGCGTTGGGAACGAGGCAACCCTACAATGAAATCCATGTTGATCACTTCCCATTTCCAGGCTGGAATTTCCATGGCTTGTAACAATCCTCTTGGCTTTTGATGCTCAATTTTCACTTGTTGGCAATTTGGACATTGAGCTACAAATTTTGCTATGTCTTTCTTCATTCCATCCCACCAATATATTAACTTGAGATCGTGATACATCTTTGTCACTCCTAGGTGAATAGAATACCGAGAGTAATGAGCTTCTTCTAGAATCCGACGACATAGTCCTGCAACATTTGGAACACATAGCCTGTGTCGGTACCTAAGAACTCCATCTGTAGAAACTTCAAATGGCAACTTCTCTTTCTCGGGAAATGCATCTCTATAGTGACTCAACTGAGGGTCTTCATATTGGCGCTCGCTCACCTCCATATCTAAGGATGAAACAGCTAGGTTGTGCATACTAATTCTTGCATCGCCTGAATCAATTAGACGAACTCCGAGGCTGGCTAGCTGGTGGAGCTCACGAATTAATTTTTTCTTCTCCAGAGGGACCTCACATAGACTACCCATTAATTTGCGGCTAAGTGCATCAGCTATTACATTCGCCTTTCCGGGGTGGTATAAAATACTCACATCATAATCTTTCAGTAGTTCTAACCACCGCCTCTGCCGAAGATTTAACTCCTTCTGCTTGAAAATATATTGGAGACTCTTGTGATCTGTATAAATATAAACATGTACGCCGTATAAGTAATGTCTCCACATCTTTAGCGCATGAATAACCGCAGCCAATTCAAGATTGTGAGTCAGATAGTTCTTTTCATGTTTCTGCAGCTGCCGGGAAGCATAGGCAATAACTTTACCGTGCTGCATCAACACACAGCCTAACCCAACACTAGAGGCATCACAATAAACAACATACCCGACTGGTCCTTCTGGAAGTGTTAGGACTGGGGCTGAAGTTAGTTTATTCTTCAATTCCTGAAACTGCGTTCACGAACATCAGTCCACTGGAATTTTGCTGATTTCTGAGTTAGCTTCGTTAATGGTGCTAAAATAGAAGAGAATCCTTCTACAAATCTTCTATAATAGCCTGCTAATCCCAAGAAGCTACGGACTTCTATCGGTGTTGTGGGTCTTGGCCAAGTCTTCACAACCTCTATTTTCTGAGTATCAACTCAAATGCCGTCAACTAAAATGTTATGGCCCAGAAAAGTTATAGAGTTTAGCCAGAACTCACATTTCAAAAATTTAGCATACAACTCACGAGTCTGAAGAATCCCAAGGACAATACGCAAATGGTCTGCATGCTCTGCTTCTGTCCTAGAGTATACTAGAATATTATCAATGAACACGATCACAAACAGATCTAAGAGAGGCCTGAATACATCATTCATCAGATTCATAAATACCGCCAGAGCATTAGTCAACCCAAATGACATCACCTGAAATTCATAGTGGCATATCTCGTTCTGAAAGCTGTTTTCGGAATATCTTCTTCTCTAACTCTCACTTGGTGATACCCCCGATCTTAGATCAATCTTGGAAAATCACTTGGCACCCTGTAGCTGATCGAACAAATCGTCGATCCTTGGAAGCGGATATTTATTCTTTATTGTCACCTCGTTCAACTGCCTATATAGTCAATGCACATCCATAGGGAACCATCTTTCTTTCTCACAAATAGGACAGGTTCTCCCCACGGTGATGAACTAGGCCTAATGAATCCCTTCTCGAGCAAATCTTTCAGTTGTGCCTTTAGCTCTTTCAACTCTGCAGGAGCCATCCGGTAAGGAGGAATAGATATAGGCTTGGTGTCCGGCAACACATCGATAGCAAAATCAATCTCTCTTTCCAGAGGAAGGCCTGGGAGCTCATCTGGAAATACATCCGGAAATTCATTTACTACCGGGACGGATTGACAAGTCGGTGGCTTTGCTTCGGTGTCATGAACTCGAACTAGATGATAAATATAGCCTTTGGCGATCATCTTCCTCACCTTGAGGTAGGAAAGAAACCTACCTCTTGGAGACGCTGTATTACCTTTCCATTCAAGCACGGGTTCTCTCGGGAATTAGAATCGAACTATTTTCATTCTACAATCCACATTAGCATAACAAGAAGCCACCCAATCCATGCCCATAATCACATCAAAATCTAGCATTTCCAGCTCAATTAAATCAGCAATAGTCTGACGATTACATACCACCACCACACAATTCTTGTATACTTGTGTAGCTATTACGGGATCACCAACCGGAGTTGATTCCTTAAAAGGTTTAATTAGCTCGGGTTTCACCCCAATGCGGCCAGCAATGTAAGGAGTAATATAAGACAACGTAGAATCCGGATCTATCAATGCATTAACGTCATGAGAGAATATAGATAGTATACCCAAGAAGCCACATTAGCATAACAAGAAGCCACCCAATCCATGCCCATAATCACATCAAAATCTAGCATTTCCGGCTCAATTAAATCGAATAGTCGACGATTACATACCACCACCACACAATTCTTGTATACTTGTGTAGCTATTACGGGATCACCAACCGGAGTTGA
This sequence comes from Lycium ferocissimum, assembly GCF_029784015.1. Taxonomy (NCBI): domain Eukaryota; kingdom Viridiplantae; phylum Streptophyta; class Magnoliopsida; order Solanales; family Solanaceae; genus Lycium; species Lycium ferocissimum. The sequence goes on from NC_081349.1 coordinate 67,919,927, forward strand.
TTCCTTAAAAGGTTTAATTAGCTCGGGTTTCACCCCAATGCGGCCAAAGAATGTAAGGAGTAATATAAGACAACGTAGAATCCGGATCTATCAATGCATTAACGTCATGAGAGAATATAGATAGTATACCTGTAACCACATCCGGGGAGGACTTAAGATCCGACATCCGGCTAAAGCATAAATATGGGGCTGGGTGCCAGCTGAACTAGATGCTCCTCCTCTGCCCCTACCGCGGCCTGTCAGAGTATGGGAAGTCTGCCCTACGGGGCGCACAGATGAAGAAGAACCGGCTACTGATCCTGTGGGTTGAACCCCACCTCTACTATGCCTCGAGGGACAATCACGCATCACGTGCCCAGTCTGTCCACAAACATAACAATCATCTGAACCTTGGCGACACGGGCCCGAATGTAACTTTTTGCACTGACTACATCGTGGAATCGGTGGTCTCCTCTGGCTAGGATCACCTCCAAACTGGGAACCTGAGACCCTCGAACTCTGACCCAGACTAGAATAAATGGGGCAATCAAATCTTCAGCCCGCAAATCGAGGAGGTGCACTCGTCGCGGACTGGCCCGAATATCTGAAATACTGTTGTCGCTGACCCTTTCTATACTCACTACTAGCACCGGCAGATCTGGCTCTTTTGCTCTGTCCTCTATCGATATCACGCTCACCCCTCTGCGACTGTTGCTGCTCTTCTAAATTGTGGGCGTGAGACTGAATACGGGAAATATCCATCCCCTCCTGTAATGAAGCCGTCAAGCAATCCTTGAACAAATGTGGCCCTAAGCCACTCACAAATATTTCTATGCACTCTATCTCCCATGTCAGCCACCATAGTCGGAGCATATCTAGCCAATGAATTAAAGTGAAGAGTATATTCTCGGGCACTCATATTCCCCTGCTTTAGATTCAGAAACCTGTCGGCTCAGGCCTTTCGAACCTCGGGTGGCAAATAGTGGCGGATGAAAGCATCTACGAATTCTTGCCAAACTGGGGGAGGTGCATTTTCCTTTCTCAAAGATATCCAATTATTGTACCAAAGGACCGTTACATCCCGGAGTCTATAAGATGCCAAATCCACAGATTCAGTATCGGAGGCATGAATGATTCTCAACGTTCTCAGCATCTCATCAATAAAACCTTGCAGGTCTTCATCCGGCTTTGACCCGAAAAATTTTGGGGGATTTAGACTCATGAAATCACGGGCTCTAGCACTAGTCGCCCTATCATCTGGACCCGTACTCTGCCACTAAACCTGAGCGGCAACTAGCTGTGTCAATAGCTGAATAGCTTCGGTCATTTGTTGACCCGAAGCACTCGGTGGAGGAACTGGAGGCATAGGAGCCGGAGCTGAAGCCCTCTCTTGTTCTTCTAGAATAGGCAGAGTGTGAGAGGTATTGGATGGAGCCTCATTATGAGATTCACCTTCTTCTATATTTGTTGATGGCTCCCTTTCCATCTGTCTTTCTGTGGTAGCCTTGTCCTTCTAGGCGGCTGTGGCTTTTCTCTTTGCCGGCATCGCTGACATCATAACGCACAATTAGGGGGGATAAAATCGTATAACATGGCTCTATGGCACGATCTAATAAGAAGAAGAACAGTCATTTTTCCTAAATGCCCCGCAGCCTCCTATTTATAAGTGTGGCGCGCTTCACACCCATAAACGAGACTCTGCTGGACACGACTCGTAGACACACCCTAGGACGGAACTGCTCTTATACCACTTTTGTCATAACCCGGCTAGGGGGCCATGACGGGTACCCGGAGCTAACTACCGAGCACCACTCATTACGCTAGTCATCATACTCCTCCTGGACACATATAATCTTCAAGGTAATACATAAATATACATAAGCCCTCACGGCTGCAAAAATGATATACAAGAATATACGCTGATGTATCCACAAGACAACAACTACCCACGCATCCGTATCTACGAGATTTTACTAGAGTACTGAGACATAAGGACGGGACAGGACCCCGTCATGCCCAAACATATACACAAAATAATATGACCATAAGTAGTACCTCCGGAGTAGTGGAGTGCTCCTGTGAATCCACTGATAAGCTCCTACGGGTCTGCACCATCTCCCTGTCTACCTTTGGGCATGAACACAGAGTCCAAAAGAAAAGGACGTCAGTACGAAAAATATACTGAGTATGTAAGGCATGAGTAATACTGGCATAATAAAGAAATAATGAGACATGAGGCGAAGATGTAACCTGTTTAGTTTTTAATGGAAAACACATGCTATACATATCAAATATACCATCATCGTTAACCCGCCTCCGGGTAACTGTAGCACTGTCACGACCCAACTTGAGGGCCGCGACGAGCGCCCGGTGCTAGCCCACCCGGGCACCCCTTAACACATTTTACATCACATTCTAGGTGAGCCACATAATTATATCATTAATAACATCTATGCCCATATAAATGTACATGCGCCGACAAGGCGATCAAAACAACATCCCAAAATATAGGCCGACAAGGCCGAACATATCTACCCATATACACAATGTCTACGAGCCTCTAAGAAGGGTACATCATATCATAACATATGGGCGGGATAGGATCCCGCCGTGCCCATGAATATATACACAAAAGAATCTATACCAAAAGCTGCAGCTCTGAATGAAATGGAGCTCCGCTACGTAGTCCCTGAGATAATACAGCTATAGATCAAATCTGTCTCTCTGGCCACCTGCGAGCATGACGCAGCGTCCACAAACAAAAGGACGTCAGTACGAAGAATGTACTGAGTATGTAAAGCATGATCAATATCAAAATGAAAGCATAATAGTCACCATATGAAACAACATAGGACGGGAGATAATAGCATCATCATCATAGCACTTACCTGCTTTCCATAGTTACATTTCATATCTATTGCGTATTCGCGTACATACATTCATATCCTTGCTCATTTACCTTTCGTACCTATTTTCATACTCATGCTCGTATCATATACATAGCCCTTACTTGGCACTTACATGGTCTCAACATATTCATACTCTAATTGATGTCATGTACATAGCATAGTCGTACTCATATAGATGTCATATACATAGCATAATCGTACTCATATAGATGTCATATACATAGCTTATTCATACTCATATAGATGTCATATACATAGCATTTACATAGCGTACCCGACCACGAAGGTTCGGTGTTTCACGTACCTAGCCCTACCAAGGCTCAGTGCCTGGCCCTACCAAGGCTCAGGGTTGTTCGTACCTGGCCCTACCAAGGCTCAGTCTTATTCGTATCCAACTGCAGTGGCGCGCGCGCGTCATCATATAGATATACATATATACTTACTTATTGTATTCTACCCGGCTATATAAGCTCGGGGTTCACAATATCCTCTCATGGGCACACGCACATACAAGCTCACATCCGTCTTTAACCCTTTTACTATCGTCATTCATTACCTTCTATCCTTAGAGTATTACTCGTCGCATAAGGAACTTAGTACAATCATATCATTTGAGCGTCATTAGCTTAATAGCTTCTCGAGCTAGGATCATTAGAGAGTATCATGAACTCATAAGAAGATGAACATTTGGCCAAAGAACCATGCCTTATGAAAGAAGGGTTAGCCTTACATACCTTTTCGTGCAACTATTCTATCACTTGAGCGTTCCTCTTCAAGGCTAACGTTCTACCTTCATTGAAGTGCATATTCATATTAGATACTAGATAGCTTAGCATTCATGACTAATTCTAGAGAAAATCAGACAGCATATCCTTTATTTATACGACTTTCCTCGTATTACATATCAACTCCCAACCATCAATATTAACGTTCACAATATCATCGCAATAGCTTTTAGTCATCTACATTACTCTTACTTCACAATTCTCTTCACTTTATCCATATTCATAGTCATAACTTGACAATACGTTCATTCACATACAATGTCAATTTCCATACTCTCACTATCGTTTATAACATGATCATATTCACAAAACATCAAGAATCGTAACTCATTCCAAACATTTACTCAAAAGTGATACTATTCACACATTCATGACCCATTTCTTATATTCTTTCGTATTCCAAGTGTTTCAACTTCCAAATACTTTAAACAACATGGAAACATCATAAAACTTACCTTAGATGGTGTAGGATTGAACCTTGGTGGCATACATCTCACTTGAGCAAAACCCTAGATTTTCCCTCACTTGAATTCCTTGCCTTTGATGAACTTTAATGGGTTCTCTTACTTTGATTCACTTGTTTTGATGATAAGAACCTTTGATTTCCTTTGGATTCTCGTTCATGAAATATATATGATGCCCTAGAAGTCTTAGAGAGAAGTGGAGAGATGTTGGGAATGAAATAATGAAGTTGGAAACACATTTAAAGACTTGAAACATTTCGGCCGTCGGGTGTTCCACGGACTGTTCCACGGTCCGTGGAACCCAGTGTTGTCGGTGAAGCTGGTCGTGGTTCATGACCAGCCAGTTGGCTTCTCTGCTGGCAGTTCCACGGACCCATCCACGGTTCGTGGAACACAATGCTGGCCGTGAAACCTGGCCGTGGAACTCACTGCCTCACCAAGTTCGATCCCGTCGTCTCGTTTGATCTCCAATCCTTATGGAACCTTCTTAGCACTTGTTTATCACTTCATTAACAACCTAAGGGGCGTTATAACTCTTCCCCAACACATCATTAAGTTGTCATCAACTTACTACTCATAAATCCTTTCCGATACTTACCGCATACATGGCCTTCTCTTGGCAACTTTCTCGTCTAACATTGAATGTCTTTCAAATCTTATTTAGAATTATCAAATGCCATTTCTTTCTTATTGAAACATCGTATACTTCGTATTCCTCATTAGCCTACTCACTGTGCATCAACAGAAAATTTTTCGAGGTGTAACAAGCACGCCGCCCACTAGTGGTGTCATGTCCGGCCATCTAGGCACGGTGTTATCTCAAGCCGCCCGCCTTAGCAGTGTCATGCCCGGCCATCTAGGCACGGTGTAGTCATAAGCCGCCCGCCTTAGCGGTGTCATGCCCGGCCATCTAGGCACGGTGTAATCTAACCATCATATACTTATCATAAGCATGCATTAGAAATCCATTACATATGATACAATTCGAGTGGCATCAAGACCTTTTACAAGGAGCCAAGCGAGGGAACTTCAAGCTATACAAGCATTGTTCATGAGGAGGGACGTACTTGAATACATTCTAGCACCTTCCCGGGGATTTCAAGTGTTCATGATTGCATGGGAGGATGGTTTGGAGAAGAGGGTTGAAGATGGTCATGCTTGCAAAGTGGCTATTACTTGAAGATTTGCAAATTCAATCTTTGTTCCCCAAAAAAAGACACCCAAACAAGGCCCTTACTTCATTAAGGGTAAAAGTGTAATAATGTAGTTGTCTTCTTTTGAGCTTTAGTATAAATAGTAGTTTCTTTCATTTGGAAGACTTAGACTATTTTGATTATTGATATTTTGAGATTGTAAACACTTTGAGTGTGAGAGCTTGTTTAGCCTTGGATTGAATTCTTATTGAGAGGACTGGTTATTAGGGATTCCAAATCCCTCTTGGTCATCCTAAGAATTTGGTGTTCCTTTTGATTCTAATTTATAGGTCTTAGTTTTCTATAACTTGGGTTGCTAAATTGAATCTTAAGTTGTGTCAAATTATCTATCTCTTAATTTTCTTGTATTTCTTGTTTTCATTCTTAATCTTGTATCAACATACTACAACTCTATTGGGGTGACGTAAGGTCGAGAACCCCCGATTCCATTATGGAGTAGTCATGATCATCATGTCTCACCTTGAAGGAACTAATTATAAGGTGAGTCTAGCAACAATGAATAACATTAAAGAATCGTATAAGGATCATTAGTTTCGTAGGAATATCGTATCATGAGCTTTAGAATCTCTAGACTTTGACTCATCATCATCATCGTCATATTCACAACGCATCGCTTATCTTTAGTTCATGAAAACCTCTTAATAATCATAGACTCATAGTCTCCGACATATGATAAAATCATGGAAAGTTAAAGGAAATCATATTATAGGAGTCATGCCTTAGAAAAAGAAGGAACTAGCCTCACATACCTTTACGTCTCTCCAACTTTATCGATTAAATGCTTTCCTCCAATGTTCACGATTCTACATTCAAGAGAATTTGTACTAGAATTAGATAATCGGAAACATACTTAAGCTTAAGCTAAAGCTAACGAAAATTGGGCATCATCTCCTTTGTTTCTACAGCTTTATCCATATCATATAACAACTTCCAAACGTCAACAACACACCTACTATATCATAATCGATAAACTTGTCAAGTTAGTCATTATTCAATTCTCACAGTTTCCTCTTAAGGTCACCCATAACCATGGCCATAATACAACACCACATTCATCCTCATATAATGCTTCTCCAATATTCTTAATATCATTTATAACAAGATTATACTCATAACATCTCAAGAATTATGATTCATGTCAAACTACTATTCAAAAATACCATTATTTCACAATTGAGCTCCATATTCTACCTTCTTTCATAATCTAAGTCTTTCAACCATTCAATATTCTTAATAACATGAAATGGTCACAAAAATCACCTTTGATTGTGTAGGAATGGGTTTTGGATGGAATTGCCTCACTTGGAGAAAACCCTAACTTCCATTCCAAAGAGATTTCTTGACTTTTAGCAACCCTAGAGAGCTTCCTTGCACTTGATTTCCTTGTATTGATGATGTTGATCTTTGATTTCCTTTGGATTCATGTAAATGAAGTGTGTGGAATATTCTAGAGGTTTAGAGAGAAGTGGAGAAGTTGGAAAATGAGAAATTAGAAGTGGGAACATATTTTTATACTTGGAAAATACTCAAATTCGATCGGAGTTATACGGACCCTTATACGGTCCGTATAAGTGGCCGTATTTCATCATCAGGGAAATCCCTATTTCTGTAAAGTCATACGGACCCCTTATACGGACCATATAAGTGGTCGTATGAAGTTATACTACCACCGTATAACTCCATTTTTCTGAAGTTAATCTCATCGTTTTGTTTGATCTCCAATCCTTATGGAACCTTCTTAGCACTTGTTTAACACTTCATTAACAATCTAAGGGGCGTTATAACTCTTCCTCAAGACATTATTAGATCAACATTAGCTCGGTACTTGCAAACCCCTTCCAAGACATGGCTTATATTTTACATTCTTCAACGAACTTTCTTCTCTTGCCTCGAATGTCTTTGGAATCTTAATTAGAGTCGTTAAGTACCCATTCTTACTTGTGGGGACATCATATAACTCTTACCCTGCGTTAGTCTATTTACCGTGCAACGACATGAAATTTTTTCGAGGTGTAACATGAATATTTGATAGATACTCATATCAATAGATTGTTAGGTAGAATTTAGTGTTAGTTTAGTCATATGATGGTGGATTCCATTATTAGTTGTAGAATCTTTATCTTCCATTGATTTTCATGAAGATTGTTCATTTATGGAATCCTATGAATGATCTTTCCTAGAATTATCAAATTGCTTTGGTTCTTGTGGTTCGAGTTCATATTAGAAGGATTTAGGTTTCGTATACCTAGGTTTGTCCGTAGAATTCTACCATTTGGATCAAGTATTTATCTTTATTTCTCATCCCTTTTCTTCGTATCCTTTAATTTTTCGCGTTTGAATTGATTTGGCTTCATCCCCAAATCGATTCGTTATCATTTGGTATCTGAGCAAGTTTGAGGAGTTGTTATATCAATTCTTCAATCCTTAGTTGAACCAAAAAAAAAATTAAAAATCAAGAAAAATTCAAAAATTGGTGTTTTGATGTTTGTTTGTTGGATTTGAGGTTTAATATATGTTTATTGCTATCTAAAATCTCTAAATCCGAAGTTTGGAGTCGCTTGGTGAAGATTGGAGCATTTCACCATTGTTAGGGTTTTGAAGCTCTTGAAGAACTTGGGGAAAATGAGTGTTCTTCGATTTTGAGTTGGAATTGAGTGTTGGTGAGGCTAGATTTGAACTGATTGGCATCAAATCTACTAGGATACAAAGTGTGGAGGCATTTGGAGAAGTTTGGAAAGGGTTTGTAGTTTTCACCATTGAAGACTTATGAAGAACTTCAAATGGGTCTTCAAATTTAGGGTTAAATTGAAGCTAATTTGAGTGTTGAATCATGTTCTCTAGGTGAAGGGGATCATAGATCTAAAATTTGGTGGAAGAACAAGAAGATTTGAAAGGGTTTTGAATTTGGGTATTCTTGGTGTTCTTGAGGGTATTCCAATCTTCGTAAGGGAGAAGAAGACCAAGAGAGGGGTTCGATCCAAGTGTCCAAATCAAAAGTCATCAAAAGTTGTTTTTCTACCCCAATATAGTAATACAAGGTTGTGAGAGGGTCAAAACGTCATCAGATCCAAGAAATTCGAGAAAAAAAATATAGAATAAAATGCATTTGAGTGCATTTTACAGTAAAAGGAGAAAAAGCCACGTCAGCGTATCACATCACTGATCAGACCAGATTCAGAGGGGGGTCTCTTCTGAGTTGCATGTGCCACGCACGGCCATCGTACAAGGTCAAAATTTCCAAGTTTTTCCAATTCTCTACAAGGCACGTGTTGCACAGATTCAGAGAGGGGTATTTTGTGAGATCATTGTGCGACGCATGGTCATCGCACGACTCTGAAAACTCTGAAATTTTTTCTAAGTGTTAGATTCAGAGAGGGGTGATTTGTGCGCTGCTTGAGAGACGCACAACCATCACACGACCATCAGAAAACATTTTCTAAGTGTCAAAAACGGTTTGAATCATTCCTAATTTCCTTTCTTTGATTCTTACAACTATTTGACAACTAGTAATCGATCTTATTAGTTGCTAACTAGTTCTTGAGTTCGAATCCTTTCGTACCAATTCTTTCAAGCTTTGTTCGATTTTAACCTCGTTGAATCTTCTTGGCTCAAGTCCTTTTGCTTTATCGAGTCGTCCGTCTTTCGATTAACAAGAATCTATTCCTCCACAAAGGTTAGTAATCTTGTGAATTGATTTAGATTAAAAGGGTTCTTGACCAACCTTGGAAGAAGCTTAGGTTGAGAGGTATGTTTGAGTGCAAATGCGAGTGATGTTAGGAGCTTTATCGACTAATCTTGTTTGCTCGTTTTGTAGATACACAAAGAGGAGACATAAGGAGAAGGAGACATAAGGATGTCATCCATAGCTTCCGAGTCTTGTGGAGATGATTTTGAAGGTTATGCCTCTAGGAGGGTATGACTATAAGGGTGACGGAGGCTATGAAAGAGTTGACGAGAGGTTTGACCATGATGGTAGGCATCACTATTCTTACAATGAATATGATGGTGATGGTGCTCATAGACCGAATGAATAATATGGTCGATATGATCATAACCCGTACGAGGGTAAAGAATACTACTCCGAGGGTAATTGTGAGGCAACAGCTCATGAAGCTTATGAAGAAGAAGGAGTAGATGAGTATGACGAAGAGTCCTATGGTGGATACGAGCATGAAGAGTGATGCAAGCCCAACTCCATCGAGCTTCATGAAGATGGAGCCTTTGAAGATCATGGGAGGTCAATATAGGATAGCCTTCAAGATATGGGAGATAGCTTGGATGGAAGGCTTCAAGATGATGACATTCAAGATATGGAAGATAGCTTGGGAGGCTGTTTATGAAAAGAGGCTATTTGGAGAAGGAGTAGGCATCCAAAAGAGGCTAATACTTAAATGCAAGACTTTTTCAAGTTTCATTTCCAAAGGAGACATCCAAATAAGGCCCTTACTTCATTAAGGTTATAATTGTAATAGAGCTAGTTGTCTTCCTTATTTTCTTAGTATAAATAGTAGACTAAACATTTCAATACTTAGCTTTTGATGAATTATGAAAATTTTGAGTGTTTTTAGGGCTATCCCTAGATAGAGAAACTTGTGAGAGGCCTTTGGTAGGCTCTTGTTGATTCTTGTGTTGTTGAGAGGTTGGTTGCTTAGGAATTTGATTCCCTTGAGGTAAACTTAAGAATTTGGTGTTTCTTTTGATGATAATTTAGAGGTCTTAGTTTTATATAACTTTGATTGCTAAATTGAATCTTAAGTTGTGTCAAAATATCTATCTTTTCTTTTCCTTTGTTTATCTTCTTAATTTCTCGTTTCCGCGTATCCGTTCTTGTATCAATTGGTATCAGAGCCTAAATTAGGTTTGTTTCAACAAATTTAGCTTGGGATTTGATTCTACAAAAAAAAAATTCAAAATTCAAAAAAAAAATCAGAAATTCAAAAATTCAAATTCATGTTTGATTTGTCCTTGTTTGTTGTTTTTGACACTAGATTTGAGTTCCCTAGTGTTATTTGAGTCTAGATCTTAAGTTTCAAGTTATTTGGAGTCATATTGAGTCATTCACCATTGTTGGAGCTTGAAGGTTCTAGAACTTGAAAGTGGGTTTTGAAGAAGAAGTAGAAATTGGAGCTTGAAAGTCATTGGGTTGTGTTCTCCTAGTGAAGAAGGTTAAGAATCCAAAATTTGAAGTAATTTGGAGTATTTTTGAAGGATCTACCATTGTTGAAGTTTGAAGCTTTGAAGAACGCAAGAAATTGAAAAGTGGGTCTTGTGATTCGATTGAAATTGAAGGTTGAAACCTATTGGGTTTTGTTCTCTACATCAAAGAGAACTTAAATTCGAAATTTGAGCTAATTTGGAGTTGGTTTGAGGATAGTTGAATTTTTGAATTGTTCTTGTGTTCTTGAAGACCTTCAAATCTTCATAAGGAAGAAGATTTTCCAAAGGGTCATTTGATCCAAAAGTTGTCAAATAAAGTTGTGAAAAGGTGTTTGTGGGCCCAAGTAAGTAAAAAAAAAAAAATCAGAAATACTTAGTCTAATTTTTTGATTTTTCAAAAAAAAAAAAAAGGTGCCACATCATCCGCCACGTCAGCAATGACATCAGCGGTCTACCTTATGTATGAGCGCTAGTGGGGAAGAGTTTTATGAATGGGAACTCATGATGGACGAAATCTTTGCTAGCTACAACTACTCACGACTAAGGAAGATGGACTTAGCTTGTAGAACTTTTAATGCAAGGCTTGTCAAACATTGGGAGTATGTGAAATATTGTGGGAGACAAGTGAGGAGTCCCATCAAGACTTGGGAGGACATGAAAAGGATATTGAGAAGCCAATATCCCAAGCCACATGTGAGAAGAAATGAATCTTTGAGGGGTACCTCTTTTGAGGGAACCCCATGCTTGAAGGCAAGGACGACGGCCACAACCATTCCTTCCATCGGTCAAGGGAGCTTGCATGAACACCAAAGTAAGATCACTTATCCTTATACTCCTACATCTTTGTGTGATTTTAATGCCAAGTCAAGTATGAAAGTTAGTTTACCTTGCGTTAAGCCTAATGCTTCTTTGCCGTGTATTGGTAATGCCATTGTTGAAAGTGTTCCCACACTAGTTAATCTTATTGATGACCGCATTGATCCTTCTTGTAAGGTTGATTTGTGTCCACCTAGTGTTGACACTCGTGCTTTGAATGATAGTGCATTATCGAATGAAGGTGCTCAAACACTAGTTGATCCTTTAGATAACCAAATTGATTTTTCTTGTAAGATCGATTTATGTCCACCTAGTATTGACACTTGTGAATTGAATGGTAGTACAATGTCGTGTGGTCATCATGTTAGTAATTCTTACGAGTTTGACATACTACCAACTCGTGTTGAAATTTGTGTTGATCAACTTGCTTGTAATGATAATTCACTACTTGAGGATCTTTGTGATGTGTTTAATGTACCTCTAGTTAGTGATAATGTTGATATAGTTGGTCGACATCTCACCCTTATTTGTTTCATGTCAAAATGAGTCTCTTGATCGTACTTTAGTGTCATGTGATAAGACTCCAATTTGTGGTGGTGATGTGTGTCATGTAGATAGTCATGTGAGCGAAAATGCATTGAAAGATAACATTGGTTCTTTTGAGAGCGAGATGACATGCTTTGACTCCTCATTGTTCATGGATTACTCTCTTGTAGAGGATAATATTTTATTTGAGGATGACATCACCTAGTGGGATGTTTTGTAATGTTGAAAGTATGGCCACTTTTGGTAACTACATGATATTTGAAAATTCACTATGGAGTGATGACGCTCTTCCCTATGATGGAGATCTTCCCTTAGGGAAAGATGATACAATTAGGGGCAAGGAGTGTTTTGAAAAGGAAGGTGATACTTATTTCGAAATTGTTACTTCTTCTTTGTGTGTTCAAAATTGTAGTAGCATGCTAGATCTATTTCTTGAACCTAATAGTAAGGCTACATTTGAGGACACCATAAATGAAGTTATTTTGCATGACACTTTTCTTTACTATCTATTTGCATATGATGGTATTCGTGCTATTATTGGGAGTACATCTTGTGTTGGGCGGGGTCCTATTGGGGTATATAATTGTTGCTTTGACCATGATATATGGGTATCTTTCCCTTTTGACCGCGGTGAAGTCTTCAATTTGGGTGATTGGTTTAGCTTGGAATTAGAGGATCATTTGTGCTTCATGTTTCCTAGAACCAATGTGACCTTGACTACTTGGTATTTTGAAACCATTGGTATCTTTAGGATATCCTCATTTCATGACCGTTGGGATAGCCAATTGGTTAGTGCTCTATGTGAGAGCTTGTTCTTCATAAAAGTGGTAGATACTTGGCTATATCACATATTTGTGCATCCTTGGCATGTTGGTAGATTGGTTTATTCTTACGCTAACCCTCATGCTTTGAGGAGCTTGTTTTTGTTTGTCTCCCTTATGATTTTGCAAGGTTTAGATTCGAGGACGAATCCTTTTCAAGAAGGGGAGAATGATGCAAGCCCAACTCCATCGAGCTTCATGAAGATGGAGCCTTTGAAGATCATGGGAGGTCAATATAGGATGGCCTTCAAGATATGGGAGATAGCTTGGATGGAAGGCTTCGAGATAATGACATTTAAGATATGGAAGATATCTTGGGAGGCTGTTTGTGAAAAGAGGCTATTTGGAGAAGGAGTAGGCATCCAAAAGAGGCTAATACTTAAATGCAAGACTTTTTCAAGTTTCATTTCCAAGGAGACATCCAAATAAGGCCCTTACTTCATTAAGGGTATAATTGTAATAGAGCTAGTTGTCTTCCTTAATTTCTTAGTATAAATAGTAGACTAAACATTTCAATACTTAGCTTTTGATGAATTATGAATATTTTGAGTGTTTTTAGGGTTATCCCTAGAGAGAGAAACTTGTGAAAGGCCTTTGGTAGGCTCTTATTGATTCTTGTGTTGTTGAGAGGTTGGTTGCTTGGGAATTCGATTCCCTTGAGGTTAACTTAAGAATTTGGTGTTTCTTTTGATGATAATTTAGAGGTCTTAGTTTTATATAACTTTGGTTGCTAAATTGAATCTTAAGTTGTGTCAAATTATCTATCTTTTCTTTTCCTTTGTTTATCTTCTTAATTTCTCGTTTTCGCGTGTCCGTTCTTGTATCATAGAGTCTCATCCTACATGCCATGGACATGGGGGCGAATTGAGGTATGCTCTTTCCTCATACTTTCGATATGAACCAATTGGTGGGAACTTGCAAGAATGGGAAGAATGTGGTGATGATGAGCCTAGTGGCTATGCACTTCATGGTGAATATGTTTGTGAAGACAATGAAGTTGCATATGGTTCTTATGAGGGGTCTTCTAGTTGATATTCACGTACATCGCCTTGTAATACTTTCCATTCCAAGCAAAATGGTATAAGTGTGTGGGTTGGGCCGAGTAGAAGTTCTCCTAGGAGGAGAAGAGAGCATACATTCCCCACGCCAAGAAATACATCGAATCATTACTCTTATTCTAATCCGGAGTTACCATGTGTGAAATATGGTCATGGTATGGAAGGTAGGGGTGATATAATGAGAGGCAGAAGAAGTAGAGGGAATGCAAGATCTCGAGTTAGACATGACCCGGAGAGGCGAATACTTGAGACAAAAATCACTTTGCTTGGTAGTGCGGGGTATGTTCTTGTGTTGGATGATTGGAGCTATGGCAACTACCTTGCACCTCAAGTGGTTGCACAATTGGGATAGAGTGTATGATGAAACAAGACCCTTACTATGATTCACGAGGGTTCTTGGTTGATAAGAGCGCGAAGGTGTTCTTTAACCATGGCGACTACCATGAAGAAGAGGTTTGGTGTGATATACTCCCACTAGACGATTGTCACATGCGTTTAGGTAATCCTTGGTTCCAAAAGCATAGGGTTTCATTTGGGCGAAGGTGGCATGAGTTTGTAGCGAACAATAAAGGAATGCCTCTCTTTCCAGCCTTACTTGTTATAGGTGGAGGGTCCAACCCTTCACTAAGGCTCAAGGACAAATTAGAAGAAATGCGCCGCATAATGTTGGGACGCTTACTCAAACAATAGGAGGAAGATGAACCCAACCCTTGTGAAGAGAAAGAGAATGAGGTGGAGAGTTGTCGCATAAGTTGATCTTTGATTGGCTTACTTCATGTGGTGTGAGTGGAGAGGATTCGTCGCTTGAAGTATCATCATCTTCATTCATGGCAGAGTTCTTGGATCCAGAGAGATCAAGTAGAGCTAGAGTCTTCTTAATCTTTTCAGCAATGTCGCTTCCTTCCTCCAATGCATTGGTAGAGGATCGTGCTCTATTTAGGGATAAAGATGCACAAACAGGAGTTGATGCGGGCGACACTTGGAGTGCTTGTTGTCCCAGCATGCTTGCTTTGTTCCTCGTAACTGGTCCAATGCTACTGAAGGTGATGTCGAGGATGCTTTCCACATCAACAGAGAACTTGGAGTCAGCAACCTTGGAGGAAATAAATTCGGAGTTGATCTTTTTTGAAGTCATTTAGATGTTCTTGAGCTTTGATGATCGAAAAGTTGAGATGAGAGGTAGAGATTGTCCCACTGGGCTTGCCAGAATTTGTAGACAATAAAATTCGCGTCGAGAAAATAATAATCAAGACAGGAAAATATTGCAACAATCGTTGTATTTGATTTCAAATATGAGTGTTACAATCTCTATGATTCCTGTGATATGAACCCAACAAGCACAAGGCCTTTCACAAGAAGTCAAGCAAGAGAACTTCAAGAGTTGCAAGCCTTGTTCATGAAAAAGAATGCCTTGAAGGAGATTGGAGAGAAGACTTCGCGGATCTACAACGTTTGGGAGTTGTCATTGGAAGAGTTGCAAAGTGGCTAGAAGCGCAAAATGGCTAAAAGTGCAACTATGGGGCTAAGATTGCAATTGGAGGTCATACTTGCAAGTTATGGGGTTAGAATGGTAATTAAAGGTCATAATTGCAAGTTATGAGGCTTTGGATGCAATTGAAGACCCATGTGGGTATTTTTGCAAAAGAGCCACTTTAGGGCCTTTTGGTGTAATAGGCATTAGTATAAATAGTTCTTTTCATCCATTTGGAAGACTTAGCTTTGATATTGTGTGAACTCAAATATTGAGAGATTTTAGTTAATAGATAGATTGTTAGGTTACTACACTAAGTGTGATTTCATTGTTGCAAAGTGAATTTGCTTATCCATTGAATTCATCTAGATTGCTCATTTGGGGTTTCCAATTGAGTCTTCACTTGATTCAAATTACTTTGGTTCTTTTGGTTGAATTCACAATAGGAGGGTTTAAGTTTAATATACTTAGATTTGCCTATAGGATTCATTACTAATTGGATCAAGTATCTATCCTCTATCCTCCTTAACCCCCAATTCTTCATCTATCTTTTGTTTTCCTTTATTTTCATTTACTTCTTAGAGTTTCCTTAGGTTGAATCTTATCATTTGGTATCAGAGCATAGGCTAAGAGATTGTTCCCACAATTTCTAATCCTAGGCTCAAAATCTGAAAATCACAAAAAAAAAAAAAAAAACGAAAATCCAAAAAAAAAAAAAAATCGAAAATTGTTTTGTGGTTTGATTTTGTTGTTTTTGAAGTTAGATTTGAGTTTATTGAGGTGCACTGACATCTAAATCCGAAGTTTGAAGTTGTTTGGGTGGGTTTTCAAGTTTTCACCATTGAAGCTTCATCAAAGCTTGAAGAACTCAAAAGTGGGTTTAGTGATTGAGAAGCAATTGAGGCAAATTGAATATTGGGCTTTGTTCTCTAAGTGATAAGGAGCTTATATCTGAAATTTGGAGCAAAAACGAGTTGATTTGGTCCTAGATTGCATTTGGGTGTTCTGGTGTTCTTAAGAACATTCATATCTTCATATTGGAGAAGAAGACCAAAGAAGGGTTTGATCCAAAGGTTTTTCCAAGGACAAGTGGAAAGTTGTTTGTTGGGCCAAAAAGGGCAAGTCCCAGGTTGTGTGGGGCCCAAGACGTCATCAGATCCAAGAAAATTCGGCCCAAATTTTGAGGAGCACGAGTTCAATACGAAATCACTGAAGCCACTATACGGTCCCACATACGGACCGTATAAATTTTACGGTCCGTATAATTTGGTCCGTAAAATTGGAGGCCCAAAAGTTACATTCTGTAAGTGATTTACGGTGGGAAAATACGGACCGTAAAAATTTTACGACCCGTAGATTTTGGTCCGTAAATTGGTACCAAATTTTTGAGTTTCTGTCCCTATTCTACGGACACCTTTTACGATCCGTGAATTATATACGGACCGTATAAATTCCACAACCCAATCCGCGAATTTGAGGTACATTTTCAATTCCAAATTTTCATTTCATCTCAATTCATTTCTCAAAAACTTCTTGAGCCTTGATTGCAAGTGATTGTTTCCCTATTCCTTAAGTAGGGAAAAAAAAAGTATAGAATTTTAAAAAAATTCGTTATTTCAAATTAATGCATTGGTTCAATTGAGGCTTCAAGACCCCATTTTCAAATTATCACCTATCCGGGCCCGAAATTTCATTTATTTTCCAGTTTTAGCATTTCAATTTCTTGTGTCTCTCAACTAGTAGCCACATAGTAGTTGTTCCTACGTGTGTTTACTAGTTCTTGTGTCCGCATTTCTTTCGTGCTGATTTCTTTCAAGCTTTTCTTCATTTTATTTCGTTGAAACTTTATTGGCTCTCGTCCGTTTTGCTTTTGAGTCATCCGTCATTCATCTAAACAAGAATCCATTCTACCACAAAGGATAAGCAACGTGTGAATTCGATTGGACGAGTGATTCATCAACAACTTTGAAAAAGCACAACGTGTGGTAAGGTTGAGAGTTCAATACGAGTGAAGTGAGGCTTTTATTGCTAATCTTGTTTGCTAGTTTTGCAGGTCATCATGTCTAACCAAGGTGATAGGACGCAAGAGGTAGTAGATATGTCATCCATAGCAAGTTCATTGGCTATGATCATGAATCAAATCTCGGGCATGCAAGCGGGTATGGAAGAGATGAGAGGAGAGATGAATGGTATGAATGGGAAGTTGAAGGGTATAGATGAACGGATGGTGAGTATTGAGAAAGTTCAAATGGAGGGTTCGAGTAGAATGGGCACTCCCCGTTCTAGGAATGAAGGTGATGGGGATAAAACACAAGATACCACTCTAACCATTACTCCGGGACAAGCACATGCCTTGTGCAATCCCAACACCACAACCACCTCCACCCAAAGAGCTCCACCACCCCAAACAACCAACCTCACATCCCAAAACTCCACATTCCAAAACACCAATCGACAAACCTATCCCCAAGTTTACCAACACAACCCGAATGAGGCAATCCCTTAAGTAACCGTACAACAAACACTCCAAGCTCCACCCCAAGTCTAAACACAAGATCCCTTTCCTAACCAAAACCAATACCAACGCCACTACCAATACCCCATGAATGAAGAGGAGTATGATGACTATCCACAAGGTAGGTGGTGGGATGATAACCGACAAGGAGGGCGACGTGGAGTAATGAATAACCAGGGGAGGGAAGGAAGAGGAGGTTTTGAGAGGTTTCCGGGCCATGACCCTAGATTCCAAGGTCATGTAGACTTAGGGAGGGCCCAAGGTTATGAGGACCGGGGAAGGTGGCAAGATAATGAGCGGAATTTGAACACCATCAAGGTGAACCTTCCTACATTCCAAGGAGGTAGCAATCCGGAAGAGTTCCTTGAATGGAAATTGCAAAGTGAGCGCATCTTCCTCCTGACAACGTATCCGAGGCATTGAAGGCAAAGTATGCCCTCTCTCACTCAATTTGAGGTACGCTTCTACTTGGTGGGAATCCAAGAAGTTACAAAGAGCTCAACAACACATCTATGATCTCCCAACTTGGAACGACTTGATTGAGCTCATGGAGACAAGGTGGCTTCCATCCACATACCACCAAGATGCACTCAAAAGGTTGTACATGTTGAAGCAAGGGTTGAAAAGTGTGGAAGCGTACTTTGATGAGTTTGAGGATTTACGGATGAAGTCCAAGATAGAAGAGCATGAAGAGTACACTATTATAAGGTTTGTAGCCAACTTGAATCGAGACATCTCTAAACCGATGAGGCTCAAAACCTACAATAGTCTTGAAGAGGCATTCCGTGACGCATCAAGGTTGAGGCGGATCTAAAAGAAGAGAGGTCCTATAAAGACAAAAGCAAATCGTCTTCCACTTGGAACAAAGGCAAAGAAAAGTGGAAAACTTCCACTTGGGATAAGCCCAAGAGCAACACTCAAGCACCTCAAGCCAAATTCGATTACAAATCCAAAGGTGATGACAAGGCTAAAGGAGGTAACAATTCTAACACCAACTATAACCGACCTTCTACCATCCAATGCTTTAAGTGCCAAGGGAGAGGGCACATTACGAGTGAGTGTCCCAACCAGAGGACTATCACGATAGTGAGGGATGGGTATCAAACCGATGATGAACATGAGGGCGGGGATGGTCATGAAGAAGGGGAAGAAAGAAGTGAGTGTGAGGGTGATCCCGATGAAGAGGCTGAGATAAGGTATGAAGAAGCTTTGAATCATGCTATTGTGGCTAGAATAGCCATGGGGGCTCTAGCTAGGGAAGAGAGTGACCAAAGGGAGAACTTGTTTCACGCACGGTGCAAAATTGTGGATAAGGTGTACTCATTAATCATTGATGGTGGGAGTTGTACGAATGCCGTTAGTCAACTTTTAGTTGAAAGTATGAAATTTCCCACCCGCAAGCACACTAATCCCTATAAACTCCAATGGTTTAATGAATGTGGTGAAATAAGGGTCAACAAGCAAGCCATTATCAAATTTAGTATTGGAAAGTACCAAGATGAGATTTTGTGTGATGTGATACCCATGCAAGCTTGCCATCTATTGCTTGGAAGACCTTGGCAATTTGATGTTGATGCCCAACATAGTGGGAGAACTAACAAGTACTCATTTGTGGTCAAGGGGAAGAAGTACATTTTAACCCATTAACCCCTTACTAAGTGAGTGAGGATTATAGAGTGATGATGGAGCTTCGAGAGAAGTATCAAAGGGAAGAAAAGGAGAAGAGTGAGAAGGAGACTTTGTTGTTCATAAGTGGAGAGGAAACATCTCAAAATGGTTCCAAGAAATGTTTGTTGGCCAAACCAAGTAATTGCTTGAAAGGGGTTGACGAGAGACACTTCATGGTGTGTCTTGTTAACAAGGATCTTCTCTTAAATGCTAACCAAGCTACTAGCACTTTGCCAAGTAGTATGTCTTCTCTTTTGCAGGAATATGAAGCCTTGTTCTCGGAGGAAATACCCGATGGCTTACCTCCTTTGAGAGGTATTGAGCACCAAATCGACTTTGTACTGGGTTCCCAAACTCCCAACAAACCGGCTTATAGGAGTAACCCGGAAGAAACAAAAGAATTACAAAGGCAAGTGGATGAACTTCTTAAAAAGGGGCTAGTGAAGGAGAGTCTTAGCCCGTGTGCCATTCCGGTGATTCTTGTTCCAAAGAAAGATAGTACTTGGAGGATGTGCATTGATTGTAGGGCCGCTAACAAATCACAGTAAAGTATCGCCATCCCATTCCGAGGCATGATGACATGTTGGATGAGCTTTGTGGCTCAAATGTGTTTTCAAAGATTCACTACAAGAAAAAAGGCTTTTAACGAGGGGAAATACAGTCGTTATAAGTCCAAATCCGGTCACTAAATGCTTGTAACGACCGGAGAAAAACCGGTCGTCACCGGTCGCTAAAAGCCTTATCGTTAAAAGTGAACGACCGGATTGAGAAACTAGTCGTTAAAGATTCTTTGGCGACGACATAAGTTCCGGTCGTTAAATTCCTCTTTAGCGACCAAATTATCCATTACGATTATAATTCCGGTCGTTAGCTCCTTTAATAGCGATAACTGGATTTTACGTTCTCGAATTGCTATTGAACTTTTAACATCCAGAAAGTAGTAATTGTTTTTTCATTGAATTCAAGCGCACACAAACATTGGAGGACATACAAACAATCATCATTCCATTAAGATTTCATAGTTAATTACAAAGAAATATAGTATCATATTGAAAAACAAATATACTCATCTACATTGTATGACATTACATTTGTCTCCTAACAAAAGAGCAAACAAAGCTAAAGCATGTACAAAAAAAACATCTTAAAAATTACTCTTAACAAATAAAGAATAGGTTCCGCTTGTGCTTCAACTTGTGCTTTAAGATTTTCAGTTGCTTCAACTTGCTCATTATTTTCTTCAAGTCCAGGCTCTTCAGACTTCAGATTCTGAATCTGCTAAAGTTAAATTCATGTCAGTTTAAATTTTAATGTATATCAGATGAAATATAAGGTGCATATGATGAAAACATGAACCGCATTCGAGAATAATATACAAGGTTTTTTTGGAATGTCCATTTAATCACATTTCTCCAATAAAAAGAAGGATCATAAAATAGCATTGCACGTCAGCAGTCTCAGAAAAAAAAAGAACCTCATATCACCGTCAAGATTGCATGTCAGCAGAGTCCTTCTCGTACGCCAGGAACATATTCTTTAACTTCTTGCTCTGTTCAAAATAGTCTTTCCTCGTAGCTTTCTGCTGGTCTTTTACTAGCTCATACAAGTAAACATGCTCTACTAGCACATTGGAGATACCACCAGACATCTCATTGCAAAAGCCATGCCAGAACCTGCAAAATAGACCGAAGCCTAACCCCTTGAACATGGACATCATGGTTGGTTTCCCATAGGAAATTCCATACTCGTCCTAGATGCTTTTGAGAACAACAGTGTCATGACCCCTGCTAATATTGATTTTCTCAATGCACACATGCTGGGAAGAATCTGAAAATGCATAATAAGGTCTCAAATTACTTGAAACAAAAGTTGCAAGTACCTCAAAAATATTTCAGTAAAATCTATTTTTATTGTTCTCAACATCAGCTCAAAGCACTAATCAGAGTTAAGGCTCATGTTTACCTCCACATTTATATTAATTGTCATATACATGTGTGTGCGTGCAGGGGTGGCTCGACTATAAGGCCAATAAAGCAATCGCTTGGGGCCCCAATTTTTTTAGGGGCCCCATTTTTTCCTTAAAGATGTAATTTGTATATAAAATTTTGCCTCAATCGAAAGAAGTTTTTCAAAATTAAAATTGATAAATCTTATCTACGATCAACAACTCTCAAGAGAGATTATATTAAATGGTTTAGCTATATTATCAATTGAAAAGGAATTATTAGAAAAAATCGATTATAAAACAGTAATCAATAACTTTGTATCTAAAAAAACTAGAAAAGTAGACTTTAAATAAAAATATATATGATGATCTCTGCTTTAAAAAGAATTAGTGCCTCTGTTTGAAGTTTGGCTTTAGGCCTTTAAAGTTGTTGAAACGGCCCTGTGTGCGTGTGTGTGTACACGCACCTTAATCTATTAAAAATCAGTTTTTGTTGTGCTGCACAAAACCAGTATTGTTTGA